>NC_030683.2:7144410-7444410 GCF_000004195.4 Xenopus tropicalis | reverse complement strand
CTCTGACATGTTTAGTTTAGCAAATACAAAAGCATTCATGTTATGTGGGATTGCAATGATTAATGTCACAAGAAGCCAAAGTAAATAAATTGAAGCTACAGAATTTCCATGAAACATTTGCGCATTGTCTATATCTGAATAAGCTGTATTATGTCTGCACTGAATGGGTGGGCATTCAGATTTATGTGACAATAAAAATGTCTTCCATTGGGGAACATTAAAGCAAATACATTGCAATAATAATCAGAAGCTCAGTTTTATGGAAACTATTTTTATATTGATATTGCAAAGTAATGTCTTTTCATTTTTTTGATGAATGAGAAATAAAAGTTATTCATGTGCCACTAATGTCACCTTTCCTCTTTCAGGTGGAGCTTTGCCCTTATTATGATAGGTTCCCTTAGTGTGGACTTTATTCACGAGGGCATGTTTGCAGTTATTCCTGATTTCTTGGACAGAACCAGGAATGAGACGGGGAAACAATGGCCCCTTTTCTTGTCTCAGAGTTACTACAGTGACTTGTAAGTTTCATTTCATACTCTCTTTGGCTTTATCAAAACTTCTGTATATTATTAATTATAATACTACTAATATGTGTTAATAAATCTCCAACATATTTGTAACTTGTATTTATATTATATTATGCTATTGGTAACCTAGCAATGGTTTTCCTGGCAGTAGAACATACACAAGGAATGTAGATATAATATGGTGCAACACAGAAGTCGGCAGTTTGTACTCAACACCCTTGTCTTTCTTTCCCCTAGTATGGTCTACTCAGCAATCAAATGTGCAGCGGATGTACTCGGCATGCTGTTAGGGATGGAAATCAGCAAGCTATTGAGCAAAGAGCCTCACAGTGCAGATCCATGGGTCTGTGCCGTAGGACTCTTTGCCTTTACACCCATCTTCTCTTTATTTTTGTTTTTCATCAAAGATGGCATTGTCCTTCCATGTGTGAGTATTATCGGTTTAATCTAACATGGGTTTATGTTTATTTCCTTGCACTGTGTATGTAGATGTGGCTTTAGGACAAGGGTACAGGGCTAGCAGTAGGTGGGTAACAATACCTAATGGCAGATTTAGGGCATTTTTGGAGGGAATGACTTGTTTGCTTTCTATATCTGATTTTCCCTTCTCTCGCCCTTCAGGTATTCCTCTTTATCAGTGGAGTTTTCCTGAGCTTAAACCAGGCCCTATCAGAGGATATGATGCTGGTAAGGAACTTTTCATGCACTTTTGTCTGTTTCTCTATAGCATGATCCATAGCTGGCTAGGGCAATATCATCCTCGATTTGGGACCAAAGTGAATCTGTTCTGCTAATGATAATGTAATGCCATCACTGGCAGTCATCTATCAGGCTCCTTTGGTCCCTCAGTGACTAAGTAATGCAATACCTGTAATATCTGCCTATGTGCTGTTCCTTGTGAAGCAAACCCAACCCTCACTGACTCTTTTCTCTCCCCCCAGTCTGTAATACGGCCAAAATTCTACACAATCGCTGGACAGCTACAGGCCTTCCTGACGCGGTTGATTGCAGGCGTAGGTGCTCCATTTATTATTGAATATGTAAGTACAATCTGTTCTGATTTATTTTAGAAATTTTAAATGTGTCAGAACTCTATAAATAAAGAATAGTTATAATTACTCTATCTTTTCTATCTGACAGATATCTGTTAAGATCCAGGAGTCGAATTCTGAGAAGACTTCCTTTGAATGCATGCAATTTGCCCTAATGTTTTTAACAGTAGTGGCAGTGATTGGAGGAACCTGCTTCCTTTATTTAAATTTGAGCTTCAAAAAGGATCGGGAAGCAGCGGACAAGAACGCTACCCCAAGACAATCTGATGTGGAGAAAAGCTTGTTCAAGGTACAAAGGGGTATAGAGAGATACAGGGGACAGAGGATAGAGGGGGAGGAGCTGGAAGTGGGAGAGGGAGGGAGGGAGGAAGGGGTTGGGGAGCTGGGAGAAAAGCTCCCCCCAGCTCCCCCTCCCCCAACTCTCACCTCCCTCACCCCCCCAGCAACACTCTGAGACAAAAGCTGGTGCACCTTAAAGACCCTACACCAAAGCACATGTATGTATGTATGTATGTATAACTTTATTTATAAAGCGCCACAAGGGTACGCAGCGCTGTACAGTCTTACAGAATACAAAATTACACACAGGGAGGATAAGTGATATAATAAATAAATACAATAAATACACATATGTATATATATATATATAAGTGCCATGTAGTATGAGACACAGTAGGAAGGAGGTCCCTGCCCCGTAGAGCTTACAATCTAAGTGGTTGGGTAACATACAGGCACAAACTGGAAGGTAAGAGTGCATCAGGTATGGGCATTTGCCCTTAAGCGCAGGACTGGGCAAAATAATGTCTTATTGCTCCAGAAGGTAACAGCTGAGTTTTTTCTTAAAGAGAGTTAGTGAGTGTTCCCTACGGAGGGATTCAGGGATAGAGTTCCAGAGGTAAGGAGCAGCGAAATAGAAAGGTTTAAGCCGAGAGAGCGCAGTGGGTGTGGGTGGTGTAAAGAGACGGAGGCTCTGAGAGGAGCGGAGGAGACGACCAGGAACATGTAGGGAGACCAGTGAGGGAATGTAGTGAGGAGCAGAGGAGTGAAGGGCTTTGAATGTCAGCAGAAGGATTTTGTAAGCTATCCTTTGCTTGACAGGCAGCCATGCTAGTGAGCTTAATTGAGGCTGATCAGGATCCCTTTTAGGAGAGAGCAGGAGGATCCTGGCAGCAGAGTTTAAGATGGATTGCAGGGGAGAGAGGTGGGAGTCTGGGAGGCCGGTTAGTAGGAGATTGCAGTAATCTAAGCAGGAAAGGATAAGGGCATAAATTAGTGTTTTAGCTGTTGCTTGTGAAAGAAAGGGGCGTATCTTGGCAATATTGCGGAGGAAAAAGCGGCAGGTTTTGGCAGTGTTATTAATATGGTTAGAGAAGGAGAGAGACTGGTCAAAGATAACCCCAAGGCAGCGTGCAGAATTTACAGGGTTGATGGTCATGCCATCAATAGTAATGGTGAAAGGAGGAGGGGCCAGGTTTGGGCGGGAAGACCATGAGCTCTGTTTTAGCTCATGAAAAGTAATGTGGTCTATGCTGACCAGTGTAGTGAAGAGTGCTCTGACTTGGCACAACGTAAGGGGGGTAACTCCTCAGGACAAGACTCAGCAGTCTATCTACACCTCAAAGAAGAAAGAAGAGAGAAGAAAGAAGAAGGACACTTTTTTGAGGACAGTAACGTGCATATTTTGGACCAAAAGGACAGATAGTTTGAAAGAGGCCATTTATGCCAGCCTGGAAAAACCATCCGTGAACAGAGGAGGGGGCCTGCGACACCGCTTGTCATCAACACACAATGCCGCTTTGACATCCTTACCCCGGCGGTTTTACAACAGTTCACACTTCGTCATGTACTTTGAAGGATTAACCAATGCATCATTGAGAATCATGGTACCATTGTGACTGGATCATGCCTTCTTACACCTGTCAGTTCCAGCCAACACCTAACTGAATAAGTTCAATGGAACTGTTGTGATTGGATGTTCGTGTCTGTACTACCCTCAAGGGTTTAAATACCAGGGAATTCCCTACCAGTCATTTGAACTGAAGAAGCCACTCGGATGAGTGGTGAAACGTTTTCAAGAAAAACTCAGAAAAGTCCAGTTGTTTTAGACTTAATTCTACTAGAAACTGTATATCATGGCCTGGATGAATGAGAATCTTAATAGACATAATCATTATTCTGTTATAATTACATGTCAACTTCCATATGTAATAAGCAACTTTGATGATTGTTATGAAAAAGTTTTTTAAAAATAAAAAAAATAAATAAATATATATACTGTACCTGGTGTGACATTAGCCTTAGGCCAATATGGACCAACGGCTAGTAACATTTATTGTACCTAATCCCATACGTCAGAATATAAATATATATATTTATATTATTCATCAGTCCCAATTTGTCCCGCTGCCCTCTTTGCCAACTTAATTATATTGCAGTATGAGAAAGAAAATATTGTTAGCAAGGCTTCTGATAATATATCTTATGCCTTCAGTGCACAGACTGCTATTTGGAAGGGTTTGTATTGAGTTTCCCGACCTTTCAACATTTTAAAACGCAGATGGGGGTGAGCGAAGCTTATTTAGGAAACCCATGGATCATAATATCAACATGCTGCCGGTGCCCAGCCACTATCAGAGGTATCGCCTACTCCCAGTGTTTCAGCCCATGTATTAACAGTGACCAGATAAAACACCAGTACAATGGAGGAAAACATGAGATTTTACAATAGGGGACAGGCCAATCGGCTTACAGCATAATGAAAACTGACGTGCTGTAGCTGCCTGAAGGGTATCTGTAGGCCCATGCTCATAGGGACAGACTGTCCATCTCCCCCACACAGGCAAACTGTGTAACATCCAACACAAACTTACATGCACCGCCACATACGTGGTGTATATTGTGCCATGCCCATGTGGCCTGTAATATGTGGGCAAGACTATTACTCCTTGAATGAAAGAATTGGGAGCCACAGATCTGCCCTTAAAGTGCTGATAAAATCTGCCAACGGACTGCATCAGCAGATTATTGGTCTGTGTATGGGGCTCCACATACATGAGCAGATGTGGATTAGGAAGGTTTAAAGATCCTATCGGGGCAAAGAGTGCATTGCCTTGTTCATCCAGTCCATGGCGCAATGGCTGCATCCCATCAACGTGATCCAATCAGATGAATCTCATATCTCAGGTGAAAGATTCTCTCGTTTGGAAACTGGGCCAAAATAGGGCAAGAAACTTTAGAATACCGGCTATGGTTTACTCGCATTTCACCGTATGGCGAAAGATTTCCAATTTTCCCAAAATGAAGCAATCGTAGCCTTGTCCCTCAACATCAAAACAGGAGAAAAACCACAAAGGTCACCGTAATAATAATTTAGAAACAATTTACTTTATTTAAGCAACATCTCTATTGCCTTACGCGTTTTGTGCTCCAAGACCATAAGGCAATAGAGAAGTTGCTTAAATCAAGTAAATGGACCTGGAGCGCGTTCTACTTTTGGCGAGTTGATGTTTGAGCTGGACATGGTGATATTTATTATATATATAATAGTGACCTTGCCTTACATGAACCGGAAGCCTGCAGGTTATACCATCTGGGCAGTGTCCCCACGTGGACTTAACGAAAATCTTGGACTTAGGTCTGATATTGAACCGCCTTTTAGCTTTATCCGCTGTTTAATATTCCTCTGTTATCTATGAATATATGTTTTATTACTATTGTCCAATACCTGTGTGCGTGTGTCTTAGTGACCATGTCCGAATTATCTAAATATACAGCAGTTGTAAACAATGACATTAGCCGGATGTAGATTGGATACCAGTGCGTCTTGCTTAATGACAAGGAAAAATCTACTATTTTGTGTGTGAGCTGCTGTCACGATCGGTAACCCAAAACCCAGAACAATAGCCAAGGGCCCGGTCACGGCTCACGCTTCTGCCTATAACAGCCACCTTTGGCTTCGGGTGGAGCCCTCCGCTACTCGGGTGCCGCCAGGTCTTACAGTGAGAGGACCAAGGCAAAGGTTCTGGGCAAGCAAGGGTACCAGATCGTTAGAGAAGGACTGGGGGAGCTTACTGGGTCGGTGTCAGGCAGGCCGGGTCAGAACCGGAACAGGAGTGCAGTACAGAATCAGGATCCAGAAGTCACACAGGCAAGGGGTCAGTCCAGGCGGAGTTCACTCGGAGTCAGGATACAGGCAGGGGTCAGACCCAAATACACAACTAACCCTGCCTACATGTATATACACGGGTTACACAGCAGGGAACCAGGATCTGTCAGCTCATATAGAGCAGTGGTAATGATACTGCCCAGCAGCCTGCAGGTCTCCGGTTCAATTCCAGGCAGGATGTTACACAGCCGATATATAGCATATAAGTAAAACACTACAGTTATTGTTTATCTGCAAAAATTCCCCCCTAACCCAAATGTGGAAAAAATGGAGGGGCTTCTCCAAAAAGGTCATCAATTCAGTTGCTGTATTACACTGCCTGTTACAGATGTGCCCTACGGAAATTCCCATGGGATAAATATTATATGGTGCGCAATGGTATAATAATGGCAAAATTGGCTGCACTATAGATCTGCCATTTGTTATTGGCACAAACCCATAACGGGCAGTTTATCTGCTCATGTGGTTGAGGGGTGGAGGAGAAGTTGAGGGGCAGAGGGGAAGTTTTATGACTTTTCCAAAAATCACCTCAAAACTTCCCTTATGCAGCATCTTATCTCCTACAGGCCGTTAGGCAGCCATATAAACCCCCTAAATATGAACCCCAGAGGCTACTGAACAGTTCCATGCCCACTGTACATAGGTTTATCAAGGAAGTGCTAAAGTGAAAGCGGCTTCATATAGGCAAAAGGAATGTTCAGTACAAGCCCCATTCATTGGCTCATGTTGAACAGGGCTGCAGTCTGTCTAACTCTCCCACCCACACAGGGGAGAACCAGGGGGAAAAGAAGCCTATGGGCAGGGCCGGAACTAGGGGAAGGCAGAAGGGGCACGTGCCTAGGGGGCAACACTTGGGGGGCACAACACAAACCCTTTCTGCCTAGTTACCCCTAGTTCTGGCCCTTCTCCAGAGGCTCCGGAGAAAACTTCTGCTCCCTACCAGGGAAAGGTGGGGGCAGGGCAAGACAGATTTCTGGAACTCTCCCGAACTCTCGTGCTTTCCCCATTATCACTGACCGAGTCGCCTCTCCCCGAGTCCCGGGGGGAATTCTTCCTCAGGCGGCGCTTTGCTTTGGAGTGAAGTCTGGCTTCAGTAATAGAAGATTCTGCCACATTTCCATTTTCTTCATATTTGTTTTGCTCTGCTCCACTTAGTTCAGAATCAGACTCTATTAAAAAAATAAAAGGGTTTTATACGGTTATACAATAACTATTCTTTTAGTGCCCTAAGCCAGCAAACAGTGGAGTTCATAGTGTTTCCCTTGTGTAGCCAGTATGAATGGGCCAGACTCATTGTGATGAATCTGCACTGCAAGCAAAGCCTATTGTATATATGCCTCCCAAAACTAACAGCATACACCAACTAGCGCTATTCAGCTTAAGGTACACACATCCATCAGTATGCCTGCCCACTGACCTTATATCCAACAATATGCATACCTACCCGTGCACCCAGAGCCATCAGTATGTGTAATATGTATGCCCAGTGCACCCAGAGCCAACAGAATGTGTAGTATATAAGCCCAGTGCACCCAGAGCCAACAGAATGTGTAGTATATAAGCCCAGTGCACCCAGAGCCAACAGAATGTGTAGTATATAAGCCCAGGGTACCCAGAGCCAACAGTATGTGTAGTATATAAGCCCAGTGCACCCAGAGCCAACAGTATGTGTAATATATAAGCCCAGTGCACCCAGAGCCAACAGAATGTGTAGTATATAAGCCCAGGGTACCCAGAGCCAACAGTATGTGTAGTATATAAGCCCAGTGCACCCAGAGCCATCAATATGCCCATTTACCTTATCCAAATGCAGTAGTATGCATGGTAAATGCACCCCCATCCAACAATATGAATGGCTGAGCTGCCAGTGTACCCAGGACCAGTGGAACCCATGCTAGTGCAGCCTGCCTCACCAGTATTCAGACTAGTGTAACCAATTCTATCAGGACACATTCTTGGTGTACCCAGATCTATTTCCAAGTTTAGCCACAGCAAACGTTATTCAAAGCCTGTCTGTAAACAAAGCAGCTTAAACAGAAAATAAAATATAGGGGCCCTTTAGGGGGGTGCTCACCAAACAGCTATAATGTCACAATGGTGTAGGAAGCCAATGCAACCATGAAGAAATGAGTTCTGATCAGCCAGCCACAAAGAATCTGATTGCAATGGTTAGGCCTCCAGAATAAACATAACACTGAACTTGCCCTTTAACGGGCTAATTGTATAAATACTTACCTACATTAGCTACATTAGCATTTCTGTCACTTGGTGTCTCTATTCCCATTGTGTTTGATACACCCGTGGGATATAAATGTGTTCTCCTTGAGATTCAGCCGAGAGAGAAGGGAAGAAGAGAAGAAATGTTACAATGAGGTGAAAGGTTCCATAATTTATACAAAGAAGGATTCTTACACGTACAGGAATACTGTAAAGCATTTAGCCAGTGAGAACCTCCCCAGCCTTGTAGGCAACAATGAATAATATGATGCTGGTTGCATTTTAGGCTAAAAATGAACATTATCTTTAAAAATGGCCCCTTAATTGGAGCTCCCGATAGATCCTCTCAGGCCCCTGTCTGTGTTTCAAATGAGGGGTGGGCGTGTCCTAACGGCTCCTGCCAGAATCACAGCACTGAAGTCACACAGACAGACTTCAGTTCCCTATCAGGTCAGTCTAGCAGCGGATTGGTTCCTGTCCTACAGTGCCGCCGGCCCTCAGCAAAACTGAATTGTAAGAGTTCAGCGCTAACAGTTCCCTGCCCTGGTACAACTGGAATTTGACCAGTGTAACTTGGCCCTTGGGAGTTTCATTAAAGCTGCAAGACCCAAAAAAAAAAACAGACTCCCAAAGAAACAAATATTAAAGGGGAGGTTCACCTTTAAGTAAACTTTTATTATATTATAGAATGGCCAATTCCAAGTAACTTTTCAATTGGACTTCATTATTTATTTGTTATAGTTTTTTAATTATTTGTCAACTTCTTCTTCCAAGTCTTTGCAATTTTCAAATGGGGGTCACTGACCCCGGCAGCCAAAAACTATTGCTCTGTGAGGCTCCAGTTTTATTGTTATTGTTACTTGTTGTAACTTTCTTTGCTATCAGCCCCTCCCCTATTCATATATCAGCCTCTCTTCCAAACCAATTCCTGGCTGCTAAGGTAACTTGGGCCCTAGCAACCAAATAGCTGCTGAACTGAAAATGACAAAAAAACCCTACAAATAATAAAAAATAAAGACCAATTGCAAATTGTCTCAGAATGTCACTCTCTACATCACACTAAACGTTAACTCAAAGGTGGGCATCCCCTTTAAGCTGTTGCTGGACACGGGGGCACCCCATGGGTTCCCAGTTTATCTTTTTAAGAAGATCCATCATTTTGAACGTAACGTTCATGTATCATAACTTACACTTCTGTAAACAGGCAAAGTGCAAAGGAACAATCAGGTATTTGTTGTTTTATTTTTGCTGCTGTGACAAACACAAAGGCAACATAACAGAGCGGCAATCACACAATGCAGTGCTCTCTTAAGGTCCCCATACACCATGAGATCCCACCTACGGATGGGCGATATCGGGAGAATCCAAGGTCATTCGATCGTTTGGCCCAATTATAATGAGGGGCATAGGTAAAGTCGGTCCGGGGGCCGCACCAACGAGTCGATGGGTTCGGAAGTGCCCATACACGGGCCCATTAGCTGCCCAATCGCTCCAAGGGACCCATATCGGAGGCTACTATCGGCCCGTGTATGGGGACCTTTAGATATCCCTGCCGCTCACTACATCAAACCATCAACACTACATTACTTTAGCCCATGCTAGAGCGGCTACACACCGGCGCCAACGTATCCCAAGCATCTGTACAATGAGTGATGCACAACAGAGACACGGCTGAACTATTTCACACACAATATAAAAGGGAGGGAGGAACATGCAGTGTATCACATACGGAAATACTACATAAAGCTTATATTTCTAAGCCAGGAAGCAAAGTAAAGTACTCCTGCAAAACATTTAACGGGACACTGCCATGATATTTATGGGGCACTTTTTATTTCTAAATGACACTGTTACACAGCAAATAATTCCCTCTGCCATTTAACCTTTTATTCTTGTACCAACAAATGTATTTGTAGCTGTAATATTGGTGTGTAGGGGCCATCTCAGTGCCTTGTGCCTGAGTCTGAGCTTTCAGCCAGCGCTACACATTAGAACTGCTTTCAGCTAACCTATTGTTTCTCCTACCCCCATGTAACTGGAGGAGTCCCAAGCCGGACTTGGCCGGAAACTCCAACTTGCAGCGCAGCAGTAAAGTGTGAGTGAAGTTTATCAGAGCACAGGTCACATGGCTGTGGCACCCTGGGAAATGAAGAATATGGCTAGCCCCATGGGAAAAACAGATTACAATGCAGGATTCTGCTGGAGCAGCTCTATTAACTGATGGGTTTGTAACATACATGGCTTCCCATGACAATATTCCCTTTAAACACGAGCCAGTGATCTGGAAGGTGCTACTGACACAGCATGTTTGCAGCAGGAAATTAATGTTAAGTTCATAAAACACATCTCTCAATCTATGAGCAAAATTGAATAAAACATGGGAAAAAGAAAGATGAAACCACCGGTGCAATTTGTATGAATGTTTATAACAATATAACAATGTTGTGCCTATTAAAGGCTTGAAACTGCCCATTCCCCCTGCCCCCCACATACATACCCACTGCCCCCCCTTCCAACACAGGAGACATGTCTCTCCCCCCCTCACCCAACAAAAGCCCCCTACTGTCACCCTCATACAGAGGATGGGGGAATGGGCCCCTAGGGCGAGGGTTGCCGCCTGGAGAGTAATTACTGGCTTGACCAGTAAAAGCAATGCTTTACCCCAATGGGATTAATAGAAAAATTAGATTAACATATAGGAAGGCCGGTATTTATTTTTTCAAGAAAAGATGGCGGCCCTACCTAGGCCCACTCTCACAGCAATTCCATACAGAGTGCTAATGGTATAGGAGGAGGCAATGGCACTCCGGTAGCCCAGTTGCACCCTAAGGAGACACAGCACCCTAGCCCCATGACTTGTAGAAGAAAACGCGCCCCCCCAACAACACCAAGTCAGGATTGGTCCTTAATGTCCCCCAACATGCAGGAGACATGGCCAGGAACCCCCAAATCCCCTGCCACATAGAAATATGGCACATCCCCAGCCCCTCCCCCACCCATGCACAGAGTAGGACACTCCCCCTCCTTATCCAATGGAGAAAGGACACTCTGCCCCCCCCATACACCCCCAACAGCAGTACACTCGCCCTAACCCCCACATGTAGGACACACCCCTAACTACATGCCACACCCCTTACCCTGCCCAACATAAGACAGGACCCTCCCTCCAATTAGAATGGGCACTCCCCCATACCCCTATAGGTGGGACAGGCCACACCCCCTCCAGAAGAAAAACCTCTCCCCCGCCCTCATACAGCATACAAACCACAACTCCGCCACCGAGAGGACAGGGGCAATTCACCGAGTAACCAGCCCTCCCGCCCCCAAACACTATACTGAACCCTTCCTCCCCGCATACAGGGGGCAGGACACACACCCCCAGTACCCAAACTTTTAAAAGTGAAGATTCGTTTCTCTTGCGCTTTATAATTACAAGTTAATAACAATGTCCTGCTCCTACACACACAGGCCCCCACCACACAAACACAAGCCGGACCGCTCTTCCCACCCCTTTTCCCACAAGCAGCAAATATGGCTCTAAACTCTACATGGCGCACACACGGGAGCCACCGACCCTCCCCAGAGACATCACCTGACATTACCCCCCCAGCCCAATAAATGTGGCACCTTACAGCCCCCCTGGCATTCCCAGTACCCAGAGGCACAAACAGCCCCCCCAGCCCAATAAATAGTGACTGTCTGTGGCACCTTACAGCCCCCCTGGCATTCCCAGTACCCAGAGGCACAAACAGCCCCCCCAGCCCAATAAATAGTGACTGTCTGTGGCACCTTACAGCCCCCTGGCATTCCCAGTACCCAGAGGCACAAACAGCCCCCCCAGCCCAATAAATAGTGACTGTCTGTGGCACCTTACAGCCCCCCTGGCATTCCCAGTACCCAGAGGCACAAACAGCCCCCCCCCAGCCCAATAAATAGTGACTATCTGTGGCACATTACAGCCCCCCCGGCATTCCCAGTACTCAGAGGCAAAAACAGCCCCCCCAGCCCAATAAATAGTGACTGTCTGTGGCACCTTACAGCCCCCCTGGCATTCCCAGTACCCAGAGGCACAAACAGCCCCCCCAGCCCAATAAATAGTGACTGTCTGTGGCACCTTACAGCCCCCCTGGCATTCCCAGTACCCAGAGGCACAAACAGCCCCCCCAGCCCAATAAATAGTGACTGTCTGTGGCACCTTACAGCCCCCCTGGCATTCCCAGTACCCAGAGGCACAAACAGCCCCCCCAGCCCAATAAATAGTGACTGTCTGTGGCACTTTACAGCCCCCCTGGCATTCCCAGTACCCAGAGGCACAAACAGCCCCCCCCCAGCCCAATAAATAGTGACTGTCTGTGGCACCTTACAGCCCCCTGGCATTCCCAGTACCCAGAGGCACAAACAGCCCCCCCCCCAGCCCAATAAATAGTGACTGTCTGTGGCACCTTACAGCCCCCCTGGCATTCCCAGTACCCAGAGGCACAAACAGCCCCCCCAGCCCAATAAATAGTGACTGTCTGTGGCACCTTACAGCCCCCCTGGCATTCCCAGTACCCAGAGGCACAAACAGCCCCCCCCAGCCCAATAAATAGTGACTGTCTGTGGCACCTTACAGTCCCCCTGGCATTCCCAGTACCCAGAGGCACAAACAGCCCCCCCAGCCCAATAAATAGTGACTGTCTGTGGCACCTTACAGCCCCCCTGGCATTCCCAGTACCCAGAGGAACAAACAGCCCCCCAGCCCAATAAATAGTGACTGTCTGTGGCACCTTACAGCCCCCCTGGCATTCCCAGTACCCAGAGGCACAAACAGCCCCCCCAGCCCAATAAATAGTGACTGTCTGTGGCACCTTACAGCCCCCCTGGCATTCCCAGTACCCAGAGGCACAAACAGCCCCCCCCAGCCCAATAAATAGTGACTATCTGTGGCACATTACAGCCCCCCCGGCATTCCCAGTACTCAGAGGCACAAACAGCCCCCCCCAGCCCAATAAATAGTGACTGTCTGTGGCACCTTACAGCCCCCCTGGCATTCCCAGTACCCAGAGGCACAAACAGCCCCCCCAGCCCAATAAATAGTGACTGTCTGTGGCACCTTACAGCCCCCCTGGCATTCCCAGTACCCAGAGGCACAAACAGCCCCCCCAGCCCAATAAATAGTGACTGTCTGTGGCACCTTACAGCCCCCCTGGCATTCCCAGTACCCAGAGGCACAAACAGCCCCCCCAGCCCAATAAATAGTGACTGTCTGTGGCACTTTACAGCCCCCCTGGCATTCCCAGTACCCAGAGGCACAAACAGCCCCCCCCCCAGCCCAATAAATAGTGACTATCTGTGGCACATTACAGCCCCCCCTGGCATTACCAGTACCCAGAGGCACAAACAGCCCCCCCCAGCCCAATAAATAGTGACTGTCTGTGGCACCTTACAGCCCCGCTGGCATTCCCAGTACCAGAGGCACAAACAGCCCCCCCCCAGCCCAATAAATAGTGACTGTCTGTGGCACCTTACAGCCTCCCTGGCATTCCCAGTACCCAGAGGCACAAACAGCCCCCCCAGCCCAATAAATAGTGACTGTCTGTGGCACCTTACAGCCCCCCTGGCATTCCCAGTACCCAGAGGCACAAACAGCCCCCCCAGCCCAATAAATAGTGACTGTCTGTGGCACCTTACAGCCCCCCTGGCATTCCCAGTACCCAGAGGAACAAACAGCCCCCCCAGCCCAATAAATAGTGACTGTCTGTGGCACCTTACAGCCCCCCTGGCATTCCCAGTACCCAGAGGCACAAACAGCCCCCCCAGCCCAATAAATAGTGACTGTCTGTGGCACCTTACAGCCCCCCTGGCATTCCCAGTACCCAGAGGCACAAACAGCCCCCCCCAGCCCAATAAATAGTGACTATCTGTGGCACATTACAGCCCCCCCGGCATTCCCAGTACTCAGAGGCACAAACAGCCCCCCCCAGCCCAATAAATAGTGACTGTCTGTGGCACCTTACAGCCCCCCTGGCATTCCCAGTACCCAGAGGCACAAACAGCCCCCCCAGCCCAATAAATAGTGACTGTCTGTGGCACCTTACAGCCCCCTGGCATTCCCAGTACCCAGAGGCACAAACAGCCCCCCCAGCCCAATAAATAGTGACTGTCTGTGGCACCTTACAGCCCCCCTGGCATTCCCAGTACCCAGAGGCACAAACAGCCCCCCCAGCCCAATAAATAGTGACTGTCTGTGGCACTTTACAGCCCCCCTGGCATTCCCAGTACCCAGAGGCACAAACAGCCCCCCCCCAGCCCAATAAATAGTGACTATCTGTGGCACATTACAGCCCCCCTGGCATTACCAGTACCCAGAGGCACAAACAGCCCCCCCAGCCCAATAAATAGTGACTGTCTGTGGCACCTTACAGCCCCGCTGGCATTCCCAGTACCCAGAGGCACAAACAGCCCCCCCCCCAGCCCAATAAATAGTGACTGTCTGTGGCACCTTACAGCCTCCCTGGCATTCCCAGTACCCAGAGGCACAAACAGCCCCCCCAGCCCAATAAATAGTGACTGTCTGTGGCACCTTACAGCCCCCCTGGCATTCCCAGTACCCAGAGGCACAAACAGCCCCCCCAGCCCAATAAATAGTGACTGTCTGTGGCACCTTACAGCCCCCCTGGCATTCCCAGTACCCAGAGGCACAAACAGCCCCCCCAGCCCAATAAATAGTGACTGTCTGTGGCACTTACAGCCCCCCTGGCATTCCCAGTACCCAGAGGCACAAACAGCCCCCCCCCCAGCCCAATAAATAGTGACTGTCTGTGGCACCTTACAGCCCCCCTGGCATTCCCAGTACCCAGAGGCACAAACAGCCCCCCCACAGCCCAATAAATACTGACTGTCTGTGGCACCTTACAGCCCCCCTGGCATTCCCAGTACCCAGAGGCACAAACAGCCCCCCCCAGCCCAATAAATAGTGACTGTCTGTGGCACCTTACAGCCCCCCTGGCATTCCCAGTACCCAGAGGCACAAACAGCCCCCCCAGCCCAATAAATAGTGACTGTCTGTGGCACCTTACAGCCCCCCTGGCATTCCCAGTACCCAGAGGCACAAACAGCCCCCCCAGCCCAATAAATAGTGACTGTCTGTGGCACCTTACAGTCCCCCTGGCATTCCCAGTACCCAGAGGCACAAAACAGCCCCCCAGCCCAATAAATAGTGACTGTGGCACCTTACAGCAGCCCCCCCTGGCATTCCCAGTACCCAGAGGCACAAACAGCCCCCCCAGCCCAATAAATAGTGACTGTGGCACCTTACAGCAGCCCCCCTGGCATTCCCAGTACCCAGAGGCACAAACAGCCCCCCCAGCCCAATAAATAGTGACTGTCTGTGGCACCTTACAGCCCCCCTGGCATTCCCAGTACCCAGAGGCACAAACAGCCCCCCCAGCCCAATAAATAGTGTCTGTGGCACCTTACAGCCCCCCTGGCATTCCCAGCACCCAGAGGCACAAACAGCCCCCCCAGCCAATAAATAGTGACTGTCTGTGGCACCTTACAGCCCCCCTGGCATTCCCAGTACCCAGAGGCACAAACAGCCCCCCCGGCATTCCCAGTACCCAGAGGCACAAACAGCCCCCCCCCAGCCCAATAAATAGTGACTGTCTGTGGCACCTTACAGCCCCCCTGGCATTCCCAGTACCCAGAGGCAAAAACAGCCCCCCCCAGCCCAATAAATAGTGACTATCTGTGGCACATTACAGCCCCCCCCGGCATTCCCAGTACCCAGAGGCACAAACAGCCCCCCCCAGCCCAATAAATAGTGACTGTCTGTGGCACCTTACAGCCCCCCTGGCATTCCCAGTACCCAGAGGCAAAAACAGCCCCCCCCAGCCCAATAAATAGTGACTGTCTGTGGCACCTTACAGCCCCCCTGGCATTCCCAGTACCCAGAGGCACAAACAGCCCCCCCAGCCCAATAAATAGTGACTGTCTGTGGCACCTTACAGCCCCCCTGGCATTCCCAGTACCCAGAGGCACAAACAGCCCCCCCAGCCCAATAAATAGTGACTGTCTGTGGCACCTTACAGCCCCCCTGGCATTCCCAGTACCCAGAGGCACAAACAGCCCCCCCAGCCCAATAAATAGTGTCTGTGGCACCTTACAGCCCCCCTGGCATTCCCAGCACCCAGAGGCACAAACAGCCCCCCCAGCCCAATAAATAGTGACTGTCTGTGGCACCTTACAGCCCCCCTGGCATTCCCAGTACCCAGAGGCACAAACAGCCCCCCCCCAGCCCAATAAATAGTGACTATCTGTGGCACATTACAGCCCCCCCGGCATTCCCAGTACCCAGAGGCACAAACAGCCCCCCCCAGCCCAATAAATAGTGACTGTCTGTGGCACCTTACAGCCCCCCTGGCATTCCCAGTACCCAGAGGCAAAAACAGCCCCCCCCAGCCCAATAAATAGTGACTATCTGTGGCACATTACAGCCCCCCCGGCATTCCCAGTACCCAGAGGCACAAACAGCCCCCCCCAGCCCAATAAATAGTGACTGTCTGTGGCACCTTACAGCCCCCCTGGCATTCCCAGTACCCAGAGGCAAAAACAGCCCCCCCCAGCCCAATAAATAGTGACTGTCTGTGGCACCTTACAGCCCCCCTGGCATTCCCAGTACCCAGAGGCACAAACAGCCCCCCCCCAACCCAATAAATAGTGACTGTCTGTGGCACCTTACAGCCCCCCCGGCATTCCCAGTACCCAGAGGCACAAACAGCCCCCCCAGCCCAATAAATAGTGACTGTCTGTGGCACCTTACAGCCCCCCCGGCATTCCCAGTACCCAGAGGCACAAACAGCCCCCCCAGCCCAATAAATAGTGACTGTCTGTGGCACCTTACAGCCCCCCTGGCATTCCCAGTACCCAGAGGCACAAACAGCCCCCCCAGCCCAATAAATAGTGTCTGTGGCACCTTACAGCCCCCCTGGCATTCCCAGCACCCAGAGGCACAAACAGCCCCCCCAGCCCAATAAATAGTGACTGTCTGTGGCACCTTACAGCCCCCTGGCATTCCCAGTACCCAGAGGCACAAACAGCCCCCCCAACCCAATAAATAGTGACTGTCTGTGGCACCTTACAGCCCCCTGGCATTCCCAGTACCCAGAGGCACAAACAGCCCCCCAGCCCAATAAATAGTGACTGTCTGTGGCACCTTACAGCCCCCCTGGCATTCCCAGTAACCAGGGCACAAACAGCCCCCCCAGCCCAATAAATAGTGACTGTCTGTGGCACCTTACAGCCCCCTGGCATTCCCAGTACCCAGAGGCACAAACAGCCCCCCAGCCCAATAAATAGTGACTGTCTGTGGCACCTTACAGCCCCCCTGGCATTCCCAGTACCCAGAGGCACAAACAGCCCCTCCAGCCCAATAAATAGTGACTATCTGTGGCACCTTACAGCCCCCCTGGCATTCCCAGTACCCAGAGGCACAAACAGCCCCCCCAGCCCAATAAATAGTGACTATCTGTGGCACCTTACAGCCCCCCTGGCATTCCCAGTACCCAGAGGCACAAACAGCCCCCCCAGCCCAATAAATAGTGACTGTCTGTGGCACCTTACAGCCCCCCTGGCATTCCCAGTACCCAGAGGCACAAACAGCCCCCCCCAGCCCAATAAATAGTGACTGTCTGTGGCACCTTACAGCCCCCCTGGCATTCCCAGTACCCAGAGGCACAAACAGCCCCTCCAGCCCAATAAATAGTGACTATCTGTGGCACCTTACAGCCCCCCTGGCATTCCCAGTACCCAGAGGCACAAACAGCCCCCCCCCAGCCCAATAAATAGTGACTGTCTGTGGCACATTACAGCCCCCCTGGCATTCCCAGTACCCAGAGGCACAAACAGCCCCCCCCAGCCCAATAAATAGTGACTGTCTATGGCACCTTACAGCCCCCCTGGCATTCCCAGTACCCAGAGGCACAAACAGCCCCCCCAGCCCAATAAATAGTGACTGTCTGTGGCACCTTACAGCCCCCTGGCATTCCCAGTACCCAGAGGCACAAACAGCCCCCCCCAGCTCAATAAATAGTGACTGTCTGTGGCACTTTAAAGCACCCCAGATTTTATTAAAGGGACACTGCCATGATATTTATGGGGCACTTTTTATTTCTAAATGACACTGTTACACAGCAAATAATTCCCTCTGCCATTTAACCTTTTATTCTTGAACCAACAAATGTATTTGTAGCTGTAATATTGGTGTTCTGCTGATCGGCTGCTGGGGGTGAGGGGGGGATATCACTCCAACTTGCAGCGCAGCAGTAAAGTGTGAGTGAAGTTTATCAGAGCACAGGTCACATGGCTGTGGCACCCTGGGAAATGAAGAATATGGCTAGCCCCATGGGAAAAACAGATTACAATGCAGGATTCTGCGGGAGAAGCTCTATTAACTGATGTTAATAAACATGTTTTCCCATGACAGTGTTCCTTTAAACTCTGTATATTTCTGAACAGCCCATTGCAAACCCAAATGAGACCATCAATGTTGCCCAGTTACTTACCTTGATTAGGGATAAGTGCCAATGTGTGTTTGCCATTTTCTACTATACGTCCCTTTGCCATTACCTGTGAATAGAGAACACCTTCATTTTACATTATCCCCAACCTTCAGACTAGACCCTAAATAGGTGTCCTTTTAAAAAATATTTAGTGGGTCTAATATTGTATATTAATGTATATTTGTTTCAAAAAGAACAAACATCAGTCCACAGTAAACCAAGGGACTACAGAGGGAATGAGAACCCACCAGGTAGTGAAACACTGCGTTTCTTGCCTCGCCAACACCCTCAGGAGTCAGAATGTAATGCACATTGACTTTCTCTACTATTTGACACTCCAAAGTCCTGTGGATAGGCTGGAGTTTCAGAAAGCTTTTGCTCCGGGAGTAGAAATGGTTAACGGTGCGTGTATCCTCTTCATACGATGCAGTCAGCCACCTGTGCCCAGAGCAGTAGTCTCCAGTCTTGTAGCTGGCCTAGGACATAGACAGAGCAGAGGATAATTTCTTGTGTTTTATAGAGAAGAACCACAGAAGAACCATAATCCCTCATTGGAGCATCACCTTGATCCTGACAGATGACAGTTGGAAAGAGCTGGTATCAATGGAGAACTCTGCTGTTCCATCCTGCCCAGTTGTATAGGTGAAATTGGTTCCATCATTCCCCACATAAACCACCACGGTCTCATTGCTCATTGGGTTCCCAGCTGCATCTGTAGGAAGTTTGTCTTTACGTAAAGTCAGATTTAAAGCCATGTAATAAAGACATTAACAATGAAAACGTGGAATCTCTTTGGGTAGAAATTTCAGTAGGGCTGAAGGTCACAAAGAAAATGATCATTGGTGTATGCTATAAACCCCCCCGTATAGATGAGGGGGATGAGGCCCAGCTATTGTTGCAAATGGAAGAGGCTTCAAAACTGGGTCAAGTTGTTATTATGGGGGACTTTAATTATCCGGACATTGACTGGAGTAATGGGGGGGCTGAGTCAGAAAAAGCTAGTAGGTTTGTAAATATGCTAAATAACAACTTTTTATTTCAGACGGTTCAAGAACCCACTAGGAATGACTCTATTTTGGACCTGGTGATTTCTAATAATAATGAACTCATCTCTAACATTTGTGGGGGGGGGCATTTGGGGAACATGGTCTCCTTTGAGATAATGCTGCAGAGACAGCTCTATAAGGGAGGAACTAAAACGCTCAATTTTAGACGTGCAGACTTTGCCAGTATAAGGGCATCTCTGCAATGTGTCAACTGGGAAAGGCTTTTCATGGGGTTAGACAGAAGGAAAATGGAACATCTTTAAAACATTGCTTTGCAGGTATACACAACAGTATATCCCCCTTGTAAGCAAGGAGAGGCATCGCAAAGCAAAACCTTTATGGCTGAATAAAAGTGTTAGCGTCGAGGTTGGTAAGAAAAAACGTGCTTTTAAAGCATTCAAGTTAGCTGGGACAGCGGGGACTTTCATCAGGTACAAGGGGGCAAATAAAGCAGCAAAAAAGCTATCAGGCAGCTAAAATAGAGATGGAAAGGGATATTGCTGCTAGGAGTAAAAAGAATCCTAAATTATTTTTTAATTATGAGAATAGTAAAAAAATGAAGCAAGAAGGGGTGGGAACTTTATTATCACGGGGGGGTACGTTGGTTGATGAGAACGGGGAAAAAGCAGAAATTTTGAACTCTTATTTTTCATCTGTCTATACATCTGAGGAGCCAGATAATGAAGGCTTCCCTTTTAATATGCCCAGTGCTAGTAATTTAGCTACTGACGCATGGGTCACTCGGGAGGAAATTCAAAAGAGACTTGAACATGTAAAGGTAAACAAAGGTCCAGGGCCGGATGGGATTCATCCCAGGGTATTATATGAGCTGAGCGCTGTGATTGCCAAACCTCTTCACTTAATTTTTCAGGATTCATTGAGGTCTGGCATGGTGCCAAGAGACTGGCGGATTGCTAATGTGGTGCCGTTATTTAAAAAGGGATCCCGTTCTCAGCCTGAAAACTATAGGCCTGTTAGTCTGACATCAGTAGTAGGAAAACTTTTGGAAGGGGTAATAAGGGTAGGGTACTTGAATACATTGCAGTTCACAATACTATTAGTTTGTGCCCCATGGTTTTATGCGTAACAGATCTTGCCAGACTAATTTAGTCGCCTTTTATGAGGAGGTGAGTAGGAACCTTGATGCTGGAATGGCAGTTGATGTCATCTACTTGGACTTTGCTAAAGCGTTTGATACAGTACCTCACAGAAGGTTAATGATCAAATTGAGGAATATTGGCCTAGAACATAATATTTGTAATTGGATAGAGAACTGGCTGAAGGATAGATTACACAGAGTGGGGTAAATGGAACATTTTCTAATTGTGCCAGTGTGGTTAGTGGGTACCGCAGGGGTCAGTCCTTGGTCCTTTGCTTTTTACCTTGTTTATTAATGACCTGGAGGTGGGCATAGACAGTACTGTTTCTATTTTTGCTGATGACACAAAATTCTGCAAAACTATAAGTTCCATGCAGGATGTGCCGCTTTGCAGAGCGATTTGACAAAATTAGAAAACTGGGCAGCAAACTGGGAAATGAGGTTCAATGTTGATAAGTGCAAAGTTATGCCCTTTGGTAGAAATAATATAAACGCAAACTATCTACTGAATGGTAGTGTGCTGGGGGTTTCCTTAATGGAGAAGGATCTGGCGGTTTTTGTTGATAACAAGTTGTCTAATGCCAGGCAGTGTCATTCTGTGGCTACTAAAGCAAATAAAGTGCTGTCTTGTATAAAAAAGGGCATTGACTCAAGGGATGAGAACATAATTTTGCCCCTTTATAGGTCCCTGGTAAGGCCTCACCTTGAGTATGGGGGGCAGTTTTGGGCTCCAGTCCTTAAGAAGGATATTAATGAGCTGGAGAGAGTGCAGAGACGTGCAACTAAACTGGTAAAGGGGATGGAAGATTTAAACTATGAGGTGAGACTGTCAAGGTTGGGGTTGTTTTCTCTGGAAAAGAGGCGCTTGCGAGGGGACATGATTACTCTGTACAAGTACATTAGAGGGGATTATAGGCAGATGGGGGATGTTCTTTTTTCCCATAAAAACAATCAGCGCAATCAGCCTCTGGGGTCACCCCTTTAGATTAGAGGAACGGAGCTTCCATTTGAAGCAGCGTAGGGGGTTTTTCACGGTGAGGGCAGTGGGGTTGGGGAATGCCCTTCTAAGTGATGGGGTAATGGCAGATTCTGTTAATGCCTTTAAGAGGGGCCTGGATGAGTTCTTGAACAATCAGAATATCCAAGGCTATTGTGATACTAATATCTACAGTTAGTACTAGTGGTTGTATTTATAGTTTATGTATGTGAGTGTATAGATTGGTAGGTGTGGGTTAGGTGTGCTGGGTTTACTTGGATGGGTTGAACTTGATGGACACTGGTCTTTTTTCAACCCTATGTAACTATGTAACTAACTATGTAAAATTGGACAGTTGAAGACTGGAAAAATGTTGCCTGGTCTGATGAGTCTCGATTTCTGTTGAGACATTCAAATGGAATTTGGCGTAAACAGAATGAGAACATGGATCAATCATGCCTTGTTACCACTGTGCAGGCTGGTGGTGGTGTAATGGTGTGGGGGATGTTTTCTTGGCACACTTTAGGCCCCTTAGTGCCAATTGGGCATCGTTTAAATGCCACGGCCTACCTGAGCATTGTTTCTGACCATGTCCATCCCTTTATGACCACCATGTGCCCATCCTCTGATGGCTACTTACAGCAGGATAATGCACCATGTCACAAAGCTCCAATCATTTTAAATTGGTTTCTTGAACATGACAATGAGTTCACTGTACTAAAATGGCCCCCACAGTCACCAGATCTCAACCCAATAGAGCATCTTTGGGATGTGGTGGAACGGGAGCTACGTGCCCTGGATGTGCATCCCACAAATCTCCATCAACTGCAAGATGCTATCCTATCAATATGGGCCAACATTTCTAAAGAATGCTTTCAGCACCTTGTTGAATCAATGCCACATAGAATTAAGGTAGTTCTGAAGGCGAAAGGGGGTCAAACACCGTATTAGTATGGCGTTCCTAATAATCCTTTTGGTGTGTGTATATTAAAAAGCAGCCATCATAAAGACATATGGCTTAACGCCTACATCTATAGGAGATTTCGGGAGAAAGGTTATGATAAGGACCACCTAACGAAAGAGTTTGTGAGAGTAGCAGGGGAAAGGTTTTCTGTTTATCTGCAGAGCCTGGGGGATAGCTATTGAGCAGATCAAATAGATTCGCTATCACAACTCCATGACTTGAAAATAACGGCGAAAAATGCCCTTGACCTCTTTCTTGACAGAGGATATGAAGAGAAACCACCTGCAAATACTCATATGCCCGCCCCCAGACAATGTAGAGAAGTAGGGGAAAATAACCTAGCCCGAGAACGACCAGAAAAAAGAGTAAAGATGAATAAAGTTACTAAAGGAAATAGAGAGAATTCCTGTGATAATCATAAATACAAAAAGTTTTACATTAATAAAAATAGAACAAACCGAAATCATACAATCCACCGCCAATGAGCCGTCCAGGAGGTATGGCGAGTTGGCATGGGTGGTGAAGTATAACTATAGGTTGAAAGAAATTTTGAACAAACTTGAGAAGTATTGGCCAATATTATTAAACCCAACTTAAAGATATTCTACCAAACAGAATACCAGTGATTTATAAGAAAAATAAAACACTGAGGGAGATCCTAGCACCTACGGTCTTAAGACAACATAGGAGAAATCAGGAGATATTGAGAAACTGCAGTATGGAACCCTTTATTAGGAGGGAGAACAGTATAGTAAAGGCAACGGGGGGGTCTCTGGAGGCTGGCATATCTGTGGCAAGTGCTCTCAATGCAAGTATTGTCCTAAAAAAAATGTTAGAGATGGGGGCAATGGGGAATTGCACGAAACATACTATTAAAAAACATATCACGTGTTGGTCTCAATACGTTGTTCATGTAACTGAATGCAGTTGCAGTAAGAGATATGTTGGGCGGACTATTAGGTCATTCCGCACGAGACTCTACGAACTTATCAGAAAGATTAGGATAGGATCCATTGAGATACCACTGTATAAACATTTCTATGAAACCCATGGATCCGACGTGAGGCATCTAAACGCATGGGCAAATGAACAAGTAGAAAGGGAGGGGACAGAATAGCAGCACTTGATAGGAGGGAAACATATTGGATGGTGGCATTAAAGGACAAGGAAAGGCAAAACCTATTAAGCACACTATTAAATAGTACTACTATTGCTGTGTAAAAATGCTATACTTCTGGTAAACCGCCATCTTTAGTAGGGATGCCCACTCCCTTTCCCCCACTACTCTGTACTGCACATGCTCCAACACCACCCGACTCCTCCCCCTCCGCCTGCAAGTGAACACACACAGCAAATAAGTGCACAAGCACCCGACCACAATCCCCATGTTGTGCCCATCCCCCCTAGAGATTTGATCCCAATGGAATACAGGGATCCGTGTTACCTGGGTGCCGGGTCCCATGTGATGAGTCACAGCAGGTTTGGCTTATTCGGAACAAGGTGACTAAGTTCCACATGG
This sequence comes from Xenopus tropicalis, assembly GCF_000004195.4. Classification (NCBI taxonomy): domain Eukaryota; kingdom Metazoa; phylum Chordata; class Amphibia; order Anura; family Pipidae; genus Xenopus; species Xenopus tropicalis. The sequence continues at coordinate 7,420,304 of NC_030683.2, read as the reverse complement.
AAGCAGCTCCCGGCAGCTCTCTAACACCACCCGACTCCTCCCCCCCCGTCAGCCTGCTCAGCCACAAGCAGTGAATACATCGCCTGCCTGCCAGCCACACAGCAAAGAAGCACCCGTCGCCTGCGCCCCCCGCTCCGCTCTGCCTGCCAGCCACACAGTAAAGAAGCACAGGACCCCCCGCCTGTCAGCTCCGCCCCCAGCACTTGCCGACATCCTCTTCTTATAGCCCCCCTCGCCGCTGCAGCCACTTCTTATATAGGTGTCGCCATGGCAACCAGACGCCATGGGAGCGCTCTTGCTTCTGTGCCGCCTATAGTCCCAAGTCGCCAAGTCTGGGGAGGAGCGATGCATTATGGGAATATTCTTTACCCAGCGTTTTTTCATCCTGTTTGGTTTCTGATCTTCTGAACAGGAGAAATATGGGGAGGCTTAAGGGCACTATTGAGATAACAGAAAGGATGCCTGCAGCTTGAGATTAACTCTTTATTAGCCTTTCCTTCTCCTTTAAACACCTTTGAACCATTGGGGTTCAATGAAAACTGGAATATTAAGCCATTTTTACAATAAGTATAGCGTTTGGCATGTTCTACTTAATAACGCAACTTTTCCATTCTGTTCCTCCCCTCGCGGTGGGACCCTTCCTCTGTACCAACAATTCCCATTCATTTTTATTTATAGTTTCAGCGCCTATGTGTGAGATTATGGTATGATAAATACGAGATTGCAATTTCCCCACACTGTCTTCCCTTTATGCAATCTTTGCTTCTATATTTATAACTCATAATAACATGTAAGCTTATGGCATGGTAAATAAATGTAGTCTATTTAACATGCCCTTTGGTACTGGGGGCTGTATCCCCCTATTAACAGTGGCCTATATACTACTGGCCTGTGTGCAGTTGCCTTCATTTAATTAGTGCCTGGAACTAAACGACTCATTATGCCGAATGAGATGTTCTGGGTGCGGATGTGAAGGAGGAAGGCACATGTATGGTAAAGTCCCGGAGGTGGTAATGTGTGACGGCGGTCATGTGATCTGCGCAACTGGGCAACACGGGGACTTGGATTCTCATAACGTATTGAATAGTAAATGACTTTATCAGCAAACTAGCCATTGTATAGGGGCTGGATTAAACCTGCCTTTGGATGATATGACATACGAAGCAACATAATTAAGCCCTGCTTGGAAGCGCATTACAATGGTTGCTTGGTCACCAATACATATTGACTGCCATATTGTTTCAGGACACTAAGTGCCATTGCCTCCATATACCTTTGTGACTATAAAGAAGAGGGATTGGCATTTTGACATTTTACTGCCAATAGATTAGCCACAATAGTGCAGCTAGAACGCTATATTTATTCTGCAGAAAGCTTTACCATACCCGAGTAACAGCCCTAGAAGCTCCCCCCTGTTTGTTTAAGATAGCAGCTGCCATTTTAGCTTGGTCTCAGTAGCTTCCTGCTGCAGCTCTGGCTATTGGTAGCTCAGATTACACAGAGCTGGGAGTAGGGAGTGAATTCTAATGGGAGGGGGAATGAATTCTGATGGGAAGGGGAGCAAATTCTGATGGGAGGGGGAGCAGGAGAAAGGAGGGGGAGGGAGAGAGGAGCAAACTGCGCAGACTCGTGCCGTGCCCTGAAGGATTTGTCTGAGAGTCGGAAGTCTGACACAAAAGAACATGTGTACACAAAGGAAGAAAATAAATCCTGTGTTTCTTTTGATAGAGGACTCAGTGCAGCGTTTCTGTGAGTGCTTATGGCTGTATTTACCTTTCTGATAAAGCTTTCTTAGTTTTTACCTTTCCTTCTCCTTTAATAATACATTATTTTACTCCTCCTCGGTTATGCTGTACAGTTGCGTGCAAGCACCATAAGGATGAATTGGGCTGAGTATATGGATTGTAATGGCTGGCTTAATTATACGGGCTAACAGGCTGAATTAATGTAATATGTCATTCATTTATTATCAATGTAAATAAACAGATAAAATTCATAGTGAATCAGTTTTGCTTTCCCCTATTTATATAATGAACTGATAAGGCTTGCAACTGAGTGTAGAGAGTGCTATTCTGAGACAATTTGCAATTGGTCTGCTTTTCTTATTACTGTTAGTTTTCTTAATTATTTTACTATTTGTTCCGCAGTTCTCCAGTTTGGAATTTCTGGTTGCTAGGGTACAATTTACCTTAGTAACAAGGGAGTGGTTTTAGAGAATGACTGGTATATGAATAGGGGAGGGGTTGCATAGAAAGATAAGTAATAAAAAGTAACAATAACAATAAAACTGAGCAATAGGTTTTAGCTGCCGGGGTCAGTGACCCCCATTTGAAAGCTGCAAAGAGATGAAGAAGATAAGACGGCAAATAATTAAAAAACGATATAAGATAAAAAGTGAAGACCAATTGAAAAGCTGCTTAGAATTGGCCATTCTATAACATATTAAAAGAGGAGTCATGTGGTTTGTAGATACAAATAGAAGTAGATACATGTCTGTTATTAATGATCAGTAAAGGCTGCTGTGCATCTCTGGCTCACTGTGTGGGTCAATGATATGTGGGTGAGTGACTGTGGCCTTTACTCAGGGCTCCTCCCACTCACACAGTCTGTTTGTCTCTCTGGCACAGCCCTATATGTGCAGAGTCTATGGCCGGGGTGGGCCTGTTCCCTAGCTAGCAATCCCCAGTACATTGTTTTACATTAGGTTTAAGTTAACCTTTAGTATGTTATAGAATGGCCAATATTTAGCAACTTTTCAATTGGTCTTCATTTTTTTATTTCTTATAGTTTGCCTACTTCTTCTAACACTTTGCTGCTTTCGAATGGGGGTTCTTTTTATTCCTTATCTTTTATATTCAGGCCCTCCCCTATTCATATTCCTGTCTCTCATTCAAACCACTGCCTGGTTGCTAGGGTAAATTGGACCCTAGCAACCAGACAGCTGCTGTAAATCCAAAATGCGTAAAAAAACCAAAACATTCAAAAGTGAAGACCAATTGCAAATTAACTGAGGGAGGGAGGGATTTATAGGTAGGGTTGCCAACAAGTACATGGCTGGTAAATGTGTAATTCTGGCACCGGCCCTATTATTATTATTAGTAACAGTTATTTATAAAGCGCTAACATATCCCGCAGCGCTGTACAATAAGTGGGTTACATACATTGGACATACAGAACAACATATAAAGCAACCAATAACCGATACAAGAGTGGCGCTCCGTCCACTTTCCTCCATTTCTGTATGCTCACTGGAGTGCACCATTAGCGTCTCGTTTAAGTCTTCGTCTGGTTTATTCTTGACTGAATCCGGGACATTATACAATACCTCTGTCCGCGCTCTAAAACCTTAAACTTAACTTAAGTTAAATAATGTGTCAATCTATTAAGTGAAAGTGAGAAAGGGAAGGGAAGTGTTATTTGGCCTTTAATAGGAATTTTGCGTAAAACTTAAATACTAGAGCAGCCCTCCTCCACCTAATCCCAATCTAAACCCAAAATTTAAACACCAGTGAGTTAGCGCTCTTATTTACCACTCATAGAAAGTGCAATTCATTAATTCATTCAAATCACTTTTATTTCTATTTTCAATATGAAACATGCATGATAGAGGCAAAAGACTTAATAAAATATACAATATACAGTTCAAAAGACCAATTTATATATAGACATACAAGAGAGGAGAACACATTTATACACTAATTAATCATTCTAAAATCCCCAATTAATCACTAGTAAATGAACTGGATTCCAAATGTATACCTTATCACTAATCCCAGTAGGATAAACGTAATGCTAGCCCTAATCTAATTGGAGAGAACCCCACAATTCATTAGTAAAAACATAGTATTAGCCCCAATCAATTAAAAGGAATCCCACAATTAAAACACAGATTCATTCAGTAATTAAAAATATATAAAATATAATAAAAAAAAAATACAGCATCCCTAAATTCATATAGAAAGTTAATAAGCTCAAAATCCCATCATAAGGAGTGTTTATCAGGGACAGGGGTACTATATGAGCCCAAGTGGGGAGGTACACATTCGGTACACTACCGTGTCCCCCAATATATTCATCACAATCTCACTCAGGCTCCCCTAAACAGATACTGAGAGTTTCTCAGGGAAATCTCACGGTGCATACGTATAAAGTCCCGGCCGGGAACTTACTTAGGATGTAGTGGGTACGATCACGGGTTCCGCACCGCTCACTCAAACAGCGTGTTCAGTGATGTCAGCGTTCATGCGCTTCCTGTTACTACGGATCCCTGCTATGAATCTTTTCTTACGGTTACTAAGCTTTATTCTACATCACAATTATTTTGTGTTCAATAATGCTTACTACTTACAAGTACAAGGGACGGCGATGGGCACGGCCTGTGCCCCTACTTATGCCAACATTTTCCCGGGCAAATGGGAACAGGACCATGTTTTCTGTGATGATCTAAGCCTGTATACTAACTATATCCCTTTGTGGATTTGTTATATTGACGATATCCTGTTTTTATGGGAAGGCCCTATAGATCTCCTAGAAGATTTTTGCGATATCCTAAATAATAATAAACTTAATATCAAACTCACTAAAACCGTTTCACAAAAATCAGTTCCATTTCTAGACCTTACTGTGGCTATAGATGAACATCTGAATATCACTACGGATCTCTACCGAAAGGAAACAGCTACCAATACTGTATTGCATTGTAACAGTTTTCACAAACACACAGTGAAACAATCATTGCCTATAGTGGAATTTTTAAGGATAAGACGGAATTGTACAACACATGACCAATTCAAAGTCCGAGCGAAACAACTGCAGGAAAGACTTAAGGCGAGAGTCTATCCCAATAAAATATTAAAACGAGCATACCACAGGGCCTCTAGGACCAATCGTGATCAATTACTGAGAACAAATAGCAAGGGACCCACAAAAGACCAACACCTCAGATTCATAACCACTTTTGGCCCTCACTAGTGATGAGCGAATCTGTTCCGTTTCACCGAAAAATTTGCAAATCTTTAAAAAGATCCGCAAAACGGCGAAAAATTAGCGAAACAGCGAAAATGTTGTGCGACAAAAAAAATTTGTCGCCCACGGCTATTATTTTGTCGCACGCGGCTATTGTTTCGTCGCACGCGGCTATTGTTTCGTCGCACGCGGCTATTGTTTCGTCGCACGCGGCTATTGTTTCGTCGCACGCGGCTATTGTTTCGTCGCGCGGCTATTGTTTCGTCGCCCGCGGCTATTGTTTCGTCGCGCGGCTATTATTTTGTTGCGCGGCTATTGTTTCGTCGCACGCGGCTATTATTTCGTCGCCCGCGCCTATTATTTCGTCGCGTGCCTATTATTTTGACGCGCGGCTATTATTTTGACGCGCGGCTATTCTTTTGACGCCGGCGACAATTTTTGGACGTGCGGCGAATTTTTCCATCCGTTTCTCAAAACAATCCGCCAATGGCGAAACGCGGAAATTCGCCGCAAATCGATGCCTGGCGAAACATTTCGCCCATCACTAGCCCACACTCCTCAGAAACGCAAAAAATCATTAATAAATTTTGGCCTATAGTCAGACAGGACCCAGATCTACAGCATATTCTACCTGAAAAGGTGTCCTTCTGCTATAAAAGATTTCGGAACTTACAAGGTCACTTAACAAAGAGTCATTTCATTAATAAAAAGAGACAACCCATAGTAAAGGGAACATTTAAATGTGGGAATTGTGTATCCTGCAGTTTAGTAAAAAAATCAAAGAAATTTTAGAGACTGTTTTGGCAATTTACATTTTATTAACGATTACATTAATTGCAAAACTACAAACGTTATATACTGCCTAGAATGCCCATGTAATAAGAAATATGTGGGCATGACGACCCAACCATTAAATAAACGAATACAAAAGCACACCAGTACAATACAGAACAAGATCGTAAAAATAAGAAAATTCTAAGCACTGTAGCAAACCATTTTTTGGAACATCACAACTGCTGCCCTAGTCATCTTAGATTGTGGGCAATTGAACATGTGTCCCTGGGAATTAGAGGAGGTAATATTGTTGAACACCTGCTCAGGAGAGAGAGTAGATGGATTTTTCTTCTTAACTCCCTTTCCCCATTTGGGATGAATGAAAATATTGATTTTAGTACATTTTTAAGGGAATGAATGATCTATGTGACTTTAGATTTTTTTCTTCAATTACACTGTGTTTATGTCACTGAAGGAGCACAGTCTTTTGTCACTCCTTTTTTTTGGACACGGAGCATTCAGTCTTCAAGCACTTATGGTGAAGCATTAAATTCACCTTATTAATATATTTTTAATTTTTTCCCCACACCCACACACTATTTATTTGTCTCTGCTTACAAAGACATTTATTGACATGTCCGTACACTTAGTTCTCACGTATTTGATCTAGATTATTTGGTTACTCTTTCTCACTTCCAATCCTCCTTCTAATCCCCACACTCACACACGATTTATTTGTCTCTGCTTACAGAGACCTTAATTGACATGTCCGTTCACTCAGTTCTCACGTATATGATCTAGATTATTTGGTCACTTTTTCTCACTTCTAATCCTCACGACTTATTATTTTTCATACCCTTTACCACTATTTAGTATTTAGTATACACATTGAATTTCCCATGAACTACATCATGGGCAATTCTTTAAGTATTTTCCATCTCATTCTCTTGTATAGCTTAGCATTCATCCATCCGCTAAATACTTTTGGTTTATTCACAATCTTCTTTTTAGAGTTCTTGCCAAATAATTTTGGTTTATTTATAATTTTCTCTTTAGCGTTCTTACATGAAAGTCTGCGTTTCACTGGCTTTATGGAACACTAACTCTAACTCCACACTAGAAATGTCTATTATATAATTAACAAAACTCTGCCCTCTATCTGAAAACCAACTATTGGATCCTCCCCTTCTATATTCTGAGAGATGGGTATAAGGAGTAAGCAATGTGATTGGCTAAGGAGGGTTGAAAAAGAACCCGTCAGGGAAAGAAGCAAGATTTGCCTTGACGAAGCCTATGAGCGAAACGCGCGTCGGCGTGTACACCCTATGCCACTAATCCTTGTGCCGAGGTATACACTATGGAGTTGTAGGCACAAGGATTCTGCTGACTTAAAGTTGAGACTGATTTTTGAACCTCTGTTACTGAATTTGTGACTGGCTGTTAGGCACACCTTTTTGCCATTAAACCCTTGTGCCGAGGTAAAGAAAAACTGAGTTGTAGGCACAGGGTTTCTATTAACCTCAAAAAAATTTACTTCGGTTTTTGTAAATTTTGTCGGTACTGGACTTGAGACTAGGCGCAAATACTCTTCACCGTCATTTTTGTGCTGAAGTACTAAATATTGATTTGAATACGCAACAAGCTGGTTAAATTGGTCTATATTTAAAGATAACAATATGCAAGAGGCTTGGCAAGAGAAGGATTTATTTGCGTGGTATATACTGGAGCTTTTTGAGGCTCAGTATTCACAGTCAAAGATCAGTAAAAATGTGGCAGGCATTTCTTATTTTTTGAAGCTGCAAGGTTTATTCGATTTTACCAAATTATTTTTGATCAAACAATTTTAAAGGGTTTAGCTAGGTCTTCCCGATCGGAGGATCATAGAAAACCTATAACTATGTTATTGTTGAGTAAATTAATAAGTGTTCTTCCTTCAATTTGTTTTTCTCATTATGAGAGTATCCTTTTCAAATTCTTGTTTATATTATCCTTTTTCGTTGCTCTCAGAGTCAGCGAAGCTGTGTCGCTGTCCAAAGTAAAGCCAGGAGGTTTCGGGGTGGAGGACGTGATCCTAGTGCAGGGGAAACTCAGGATTCTTGTCAGAAAGTCTAAAACCGATTTATTGGGAAAGGGAACGGTTATTTGGCTTGGTGAGCTGGAGCTCAAAAACTTGTGCCCAATAAAGTCATTTGGCGAATATAGTTCTATTCGCCCCAATATTCCTGGCCCGCTCTTTGTTCACCTTTGTCAGCTTTTCAATTCAGGCAGGTCCTCAAAAAAGCCGTGGTGGCTGTAGGTTTATCTGCCAGTAATTATAGCACTCACTAATTTAGGATTGGCGCTGCTACGCAAGCTTTTCTTATGGGGTTTAATGAACAATCTGTTATGCAGTTGGGTAGGTGGTCTTCAAAGCGCTATCATTCTTATATTCCTCCCAGTTTAGTTGAATTTTAATTTGGGCAATTTATATTTTTGTTTTTTCCTAGGGCACCCTCTTATGGGCTGGATTATTGGCCACTCTTTTGTTTTCCATGCAAGGAAAAGAGCCCAGAAGCGTCCTTACGGGAGCAGTCTCGGCATAAAAAAGGCTGTTTGGATGGGCATTAGAGGTTTGAAATGGGATGACTTATTACCAGTCATTATTAAGATGACTACTAAGTGGGGCATCCCCAACATAGTTTTTATTCATTTGGGGGCAACGATTTAGGTTCTTTAAGATTGATTGACCTTATTAGAAATATTAGGCGTGACCTGGCCCAGATTCGCTTTATGTTGCCTGATAGTATTATTATTTGGTCCGAGATTATTCCTAGGCTTATCTGGCTACAGGATACTGCAGTGAAACCACTGGAAAAATGCAGGAAAAAACTTAATTATAATATTTCGAAGTTTACAAAGAATGCTAATATTTTTGTCCATAGACACTTGGAGCTTGAGTCTGGTGGAGAAGGCCTTTATTGGCACGATAGAGTGCACTTGTCAGACACTGGTAACAATATTTTTAACATGGGCATTCAGGATACCCTTGAAAACGCTATTTTGTTTTTGGAAGGTGCCAAGACCAATTTAAGGCTTTAAATGGTCTTGGCGTGGAGGTAAGCCCTGGGCTTTTTGGCAGGGTCAAAGAAATGCTCAGTTTATTTTCAAGGCGGCCTGCTGGTGTGTGAGCAGAGGCTGGCTGGGGGTTACTTCTTTTTAAGTTTTTAGAAAAGTTATGGAAATGTTATTTACGTTTTTTTGTTAATAAAAACAGCTGCGGCCTTTCTCCACCAATGCTCTGGTGTCTTTATTTATGTGGTTATATAGTTATGGCATGCGAACACATTACGTGCTACTAGCCCCATGCTGACAAAGCTGTTGCAGAAATAGATGCTAAACAAGCTGAGCTGGATGTTGTTCAAGCTGAGTATGAAAAGGCAATGATAGAAAAGCAGACTCTGCTAGAAGATGCAGACCAATGGACCAATCAGGAGAGACTTCTAGGAAGTTCTAGAATCCACCCCTCTCTCCTGTATATAGGTTGGTTTCAGTGGGGCATAGGAGAGACTCAGGGCCAGGAGAGGAGTGACCACAGTACCAGATCAGAGGGAATCCTGACATCACGGACCAGGCACTTATTAAACCTAAGGAGAGGTATACTTAGGCTGTATAATCTTCTAGAGTTAAGGTTTCTTAGAGTGTGTTTATAAGGTGTGGTGTGGGATATTATTATTATTTAGGTGGTTGCGTCCCTGTGTTTCATTTGAGTGTATTTAGTTAAGTTAGTATTGTGTATATTTGTAGTTTATTGTTTTGTATTACCCTTTTGTGTTATTGTAGTCTATTGTTTATCCAATATCCAGTAAAGGACAAAGCTCAGGCAATTGTAGACAACATTTCTGCTGACAAAGCTGTTGCAGAAGAAAAGCTAGAGGCTGCCAAGCCAGCTCTTGAGGAAGCAGAAGCAGCTCTACAGACAATAAAGCCCACAGATATTGACCAAGAAAAAGCATGCACAATCCCATCATGGCAAGAATCTTTAAAACTCATGATAGGAAACTTTTTGCAAAATCTTCAGCAATTTCCAAAAGACACTATCAATGAAGAAGTGGTAGAGCTTCTGCAACCATACTTTGAAATGTAAGACTACAACATTGAGACTGCCAAACGCGTGTGTGGAAACGTAGCTGGTCTCTGTTCTTGGACAAAAGCTATGGCATCCTTCTATTCAATAAACAAAGAAGTCTTGCCACTAAAGGCTAATTTAGCAATTCAGGAAAGCAGACTCGCTACTGCTAATTTGGATTTGCAGAAAGCACAAGAAGAATTAGATGCTAAACAAGCTGAGTATGAAAAGGCAATGATAGAAAAGCAAACTCTGCTAGAAGATGCAGATCGTTGCAGACATAAGATGCAAACAGCATCTAGCTTGATTAGTGGCTTGGCAGGTAAAAAAGAAAGATGGACTGAACAAAGTAAAGAATTTGCTGCACAGACAAAACGATTTGTTGGGGATGTGCTTCTTGCAACAGCATTTTTGTCCTGTTCTGGACCGTTTAATCAGGAGTTTCGGAACTTTGTGCTAACTGACTGGCGAAGAGAGATGAAAGCAAGAAAAATCCCATTTGGAGCTAATTTGAATCTGAATGAAATGTTAATTGACACACCAACCATCAGTGAATGGAATCTCCAGGGACAATAGGGACAACAAGTCTCCTCCTTCAGCAAAATCCATGGCAAGGCAGATATAATGTTCTGTTCTGAAGGAGGCAAATAGTGTAGTCAGGAAGGGGCAATTCACTCAAACACAAATATTTTAGAAACTATCTAGAGGACAGTCTTTCTCTTGGAAGACCACTACTAATTGAAGATGTTGGAGAAGAACTGGACCCTGCTCTTGATAATGTTTTAGAAAAGAATTTAATCAAAACAGATTCCACATACAAAGTAAAAGTTGGTGATAAGGAAGTGGATGTATTGAATGGTTTTAGGCTCTACATTACAACTAAACTGCCCAATCCTGCATACACTCCTGAAATAAGTGCCCGGACCTCTATCATTGACTTTACTGTCACCATGAAAGGCCTGGAGGACCAGCTGTTGGGAAGAGTTAAACTTACTGAAGAGCAGGAACTTGAGAAGGAAAGAACCGATCTTATTGAAGATGTGACTGCCAACAAGGGAAAAATGAAGGAGCTAGAAGATAATCTGCTTTTCAGGCTAACAAGCACACAGGGTTCTCTAGTGGAAGATGAGAGTCTCATTACAGTGCTTAGAAATACAAAAAAGACCACTGAAGAAGTTACCCAGAAATTGCAGATATCTGCTGAGACTGAAATACAGATTAACTCTGCTCGAGAAGAGTACAGACCAGTGGCAACTAGAGGAAGCATTTTGTATTTTCTGATAACAGAAATGAGCATGGTAAACGTGATGTACCAGACTTCTCTTCTTTTTGACCTCTCATTAGCCAGGTCTGCAAAAAGTCCTATTACCAGCAAAAGAATAGCAAACATTATTGAGCACATGACATATGAGGTCTATAAATATGCAGCAAGGGGACTATACAAGGAACATAAATTTTTGTTCACATTGCTACTCACTTTAAAGATTGACATGCAGAGCAATAGAGTGAAACATGAAGAGTTTCTTACTCTTATTAAAGGTGGAGCTTCCTTAGACCTTAAAGCTTGCCCGGCTAAACCTTCAAAGTGGATCCTGGACATGACATGGCTTAACCTTGTAGAGTTAAGTAAACTGAGGCAATTTTCTGACATACTTGAACAGACTGCAAGAAATGAAAAACTATGGAAACTATGGTTTGATAAAGAATATCCAGAGGAGGAGGTTGTTCCTAGCGGATATGATCAGGCACTTGATTGTTCAGACGCCCACTGCTTATCCGATCTTGGTGTCCAGACAGAACTATTGCTCAGGCCAGGAAGTATATTATGGATTCAATGGGTAGCAAATATGTAGAAGGAGTTGTCTTGGATTTGGAAAAAACCTGGGAAGAATCTATGCTAATGCAGAGGAAGCAGAAAGTAGAGGGTGCTGAGGATTGCTAGCCGGCAAGGCTACCTAGCCTGTGTGGCCCTCTCTCTCTATGCTAATGCAGAGGAAGCAGAAAGTAGAGGATGCTGAGGATTGCTTCTAGTTCTAGAATCCACCCCTCTTTCCTGTATATAGGTTGGTTTCAGTGGGGCATAGGAGAGACTCAGGGCCAGGAGAGGAGTGACCACAGTACCAGATCAGAGGGAATCCTGACATCACGGACCAGGCACTTATTAAACCTAAGGAGAGGTATACTTAGGCTGTATAATCTTCTAGAGTTAAGGTTTCTTAGAGTGTGTTTATAAGGTGTGGTGTGGGATATTATTATTATTTAGGTGGTTGCGTCCCTGTGTTTCATTTGAGTGTATTTAGTTAAGTTAGTATTGTGTATATTTGTAGTTTATTGTTTTGTATTACCCTTTTGTGTTATTGTAGTCTATTGTTTATCCAATATCCAGTAAAGGACAAAGCTCAGGCAATTGTAGACAACATTTCTGCTGACAAAGTTGTTGCAGAAGAAAAGCTAGAGGCTGCCAAGCCAGCTCTTGAGGAAGCAGAAGCAGCTCTACAGACAATAAAGCCCACAGATATTGCTACTGTACGAACTCTGGGAAGACCTCCACATCTCATAATGCGCATTATGGACTGTGTACTCCTGCTGTTTCAGAGGAAAGTAAACCCAGTGAAACTTGACCAAGAAAAAGCATGCACAATCCCATCATGGCAAGAATCTTTAAAACTCATGATAGGAAACTTATTGCAAAATCTGCAGCAATTTCCAAAAGACACTATTAATGAAGAAGTGGTAGAGCTTCTGCAACCATACTTTGAAATGCAAGACTACAACATTGAGACTGCCAAACGCGTGTGTGGAAACGTAGCTGGTCTCTGTTCTTGGACAAAAGCTATGGCATCCTTCTATTCAATAAACAAAGAAGTCTTGCCACTAAAGGCTAATTTAGCAATTCAGGAAAGCAGACTCGCTACTGCTAATTTGGATTTGCAGAAAGCACAAGCAGAATTAGATGCTAAACAAGCTGAGTATGAAAAGGCAATGATAGAAAAGCAAACTCTGCTAGAAGATGCAGATCGTTGCAGACATAAGATGCAAACAGCATCTAGCTTGATTAGTGGCTTGGCAGGTAAAAAAGAAAGATGGACTGAACAAAGTAAAGAATTTGCTGCACAGACAAAACGACTTGTTGGGGATGTGCTTCTTGCAACAGCATTTTTGTCCTGTTCTGGACCGTTTAATCAGGAGTTTCGGAACTTTGTGCTAACTGACTGGCGAAGAGAGATGAAAGCAAGAAAAATCCCATTTGGAGCTAATTTGAATCTGAATGAAATGTTAATTGACACACCAACCATCAGTGAATGGAATCTCCAGGGACAATAGGGACAACAAGTCTCCTCCTTCAGCAAAATCCATGGCAAGGCAGATATAATGTTCTGTTCTGAAGGAGGCAAATAGTGTAGTCAGGAAGGGGCAATTCACTCAAACACAAATATTTTAGAAACTATCTAGAGGACAGTCTTTCTCTTGGAAGACCACTACTAATTGAAGATGTTGGAGAAGAACTGGACCCTGCTCTTGATAATGTTTTAGAAAAGAATTTAATCAAAACAGATTCCACATACAAAGTAAAAGTTGGTGATAAGGAAGTGGATGTATTGAATGGTTTTAGGCTCTACATTACAACTAAACTGCCCAATCCTGCATACACTCCTGAAATAAGTGCCCGGACCTCTATCATTGACTTTACTGTCACCATGAAAGGCCTGGAGGACCAGCTGTTGGGAAGAGTTAAACTTACTGAAGAACAGGAACTTGAGAAGGAAAGAACCGATCTTATTGAAGATGTGACTGCCAACAAGGGAAAAATGAAGGAGCTAGAAGATAATCTGCTTTTCAGGCTAACAAGCACACAGGGTTCTCTAGTGGAAGATGAGTCTCATTACAGTGCTTAGCAATACAAAAAAGACCGCTGAAGAAGTTACCCAGAAATTGCAGATATCTGCTGAGACTGAAATACAGATTAACTCTGCTCGAGAAGAGTACAGACCAGTGGCAACTAGAGGAAGCATTTTGTATTTTCTGATAACAGAAATGAGCATGGTAAACGTGATGTACCAGACTTCTCTTCTTTTTGACCTCTCATTAGCCAGGTCTGCAAAAAGTCCTATTACCAGCAAAAGAATAGCAAACATTATTGAGCACATGACATATGAGGTCTATAAATATGCAGCAAGGGGACTATACAAGGAACATAAATTTTTGTTCACATTGCTACTCACTTTAAAGATTGACATGCAGAGCAATAGAGTGAAACATGAAGAGTTTCTTACTCTTATTAAAGGTGGAGCTTCCTTAGACCTTAAAGCTTGCCCGGCTAAACCTTCAAAGTGGATCCTGGACATGACATGGTTTAACCTTGTAGAGTTAAAGGAACAGTAACAGCAAAATATTTTATTAAAAAAATTAAAACTACACCCTCTAAATAATACCTACATCCAGCTGCATTGTACTTATTCACCTACCATTTAGCCAAAAAATCCTTAATAAAATTCCTCTCCATGCTATGGAGACATTTTTGAAGAAAGGCGATATGGCGACTTCCCCTCTCTACGAGCGCGCACCCGATGTCTCCCTCTTCACATGACATCCGGCAGTAACCCGGAAGTTCAGTTATTGCCGGTAAGAGGAGGGGGAAGAAACATGCTGCTGGAACAGCTGAGGGGGATAGACACGCGAACGCTGGGTGAGAGGTATGCAGAGGAAGAGGGCTTGTGGGGCAGACACACTGGAAGGGAAGGCTACTAAAATGAACGAAGGCTGGTTGAATAGAAGGGGACTGGGAGACACGCTGGGAGGGGAGACACGCTGGGAGGGAAGGCTGCTGAAGGGAAGCTGGTTGCTAAGCAACGCGACGCTCAGAGGCGGCATATTCAAAACCAAAAGCAGGAAGAAGCTGACGGCAGCGCGCACGTAGGGGAAAGAAACTTTTCAGCCCTGCAAGATGGCGAAGACCCTATATACTGCACAGAAAAGTGGCGATTCTGATTTTTTACTGATACTTTATAGGAAAGCAGTATGCAGCAGAGTATTTCAAGTAAAAACTGTAAGTTGATTGGGGCTGGGATGTCTAAATGGTGTTACTGGTCCTTTAAGTAAACTGAGGCAATTTTCTGACATACTTGAACAGATTGCAAGAAATGAAAAACTATGGAAACTATGGTTTGATAAAGAATATCCAGAGGAGGAGGTTGTTCCTAGCGGATGTGATCAGGCACTTGATTGTTTCAGACGCCCACTGCTTATCCGATCTTGGTGTCCAGACAGAACTATTGCTCAGGCCAGGAAGTATATTATGGATTCAATGGGTAGCAAATATGTAGAAGGAGTTGTCTTGGATTTGGAAAAAACCTGGGAAGAATCTATGCTAATGCAGAGGAAGCAGAAAGTAGAGGGTGCTGAGGATTGCTAGCCGGCAAGGCTACCTATAGCCTGTGTGGCCCTCTCTCTCTATGCTAATGCAGAGGAAGCAGAAAGTAGAGGATGCTGAGGATTGCTAGCCGGCAAGGCTACCTAGCCTGTGTGGCCCTCTCTCTCTATGCTAATGCAGAGGAAGCAGAAAGTAGAGGATGCTGAGGATTGCTAGCCGGCAAGGCTACCTAGCCCGTGTGGCCCTCTCTCTCTATGCTAATGCAGAGGAAGCAGAAAGTAGAGGATGCTGAGGATTGCTAGCCGGCAAGGCTACCTAGCCTGTGTGGCCCTCTCTCTCTATGCTAATGCAGAGGAAGCAGAAAGTAGAGGATGCTGAGGATTGCTAGCCGGCAAGGCTACCTAGCCTGTGTGGCCCTCTCTCTCTATGCTAATGCAGAGGAAGCAGAAGATAGAGGATGCTGAGGATTGCTAGCCGGCAAGGCTACCTAGCCTGTGCGGCCCTCACTCCCTATGCTAATGCAGAGCAAGCAGAAAGTAGAGGGTGCTGAGGATTGCTAGCCGGCAAGGCTACCTAGCCTGTGCGGCCCTCACTCCCTATGCTAATGCAGAGCAAGCAGAAAGTAGAGGGTGCTGAGGATTGCTAGCCGGCAAGGCTACCTAGCCTGTGTGGCCCTCTCTCTCTATGCTAATGCAGAGGAAGCAGAAAGTAGAGGATGCTGAGGATTGCTAGCCGGCAAGGCTACCTAGCCTGTGTGGCCCTCTCTCTCTATGCTAATGCAGAGGAAGCAGAAAGTAGAGGATGCTGAGGATTGCTAGCCGGCAAGGCTACCTAGCCTGTGCGGCCCTCACTCCCTATGCTAATGCAGAGCAAGCAGAAAGTAGAGGGTGCTGAGGATTGCTAGCCGGCAAGGCTACCTAGCCTGTGTGGCCCTCTCTCTCTATGCTAATGCAGAGGAAGCAGAAAGTAGAGGATGCTGAGGATTGCTAGCCGGCAAGGCTACCTAGCCTGTGCGGCCCTCGCTACCTAGCCTGTGCGGCCCTCACTCCCTATGCTAATGCAGAGCAAGCAGAAAGTAGAGGGTGCTGAGGCTAGCTAGCCTGTGCGGCCCTCTCTCCCTTTTGGAAAAAACCTGGGAAGAATCTAATCCAAGAACCCCACTTATCTGCTTTCTTTCAATGGGATCTGACCCAACAGATTCTATTATTGCCCTTGGAAAAAAACAAAAAATTGAGACACGTTATGTTTCCATGGGACAGGGTCAAGAAATCCATGCTTGGAAACTTTTGCAACAAACAATGGCCAATGGAGGTTGGGCTATTCTGCAAAACTGCCACCTAGACCTAGTCTTTCTAGATGAATTGATGGACACCATCGTAGAGACTGATAACATACATGAATCTTCAGATTATGGATGACCACTGAAGTCCACAGGCAATTCCCCATCACACTTCTGCAAATGTCGATCAAGTTTACAAATGAACCTCCTCAAGGTCTTAAAGCTGGTCTCAAAAGAACATATGGTGGTGTAAGCCAAGATCTACTTGATGTAAGCAACTTGACACAGTGGAAGCCTATGCTATATGCAGTTGGATTCTTGCACTCAACAGTTCAGGAGAGACGCAAGTTTGGCCCATTGGGGTGGAATATCCCACATGAGTTTAAATTAGGCTGATTTTAATGCAACTGTACAGTTTATACAGAATCATCTTGATGACATGGATATTAAAAAGGGGGTGTCCTGGACAACAGTACTTTATATGATTGGTGAAATCCAGTATGGTGGAAGAGTAACCGATGACTATGACAAACGGCTACTAAACACGTTTGCCAAAGTCTGGTTTAGTGAAACTATGTTTACCCAAGAATTCTGTTTTTATAAGGGCTATAATATCCCTAAATGTAACACAGTAGACCATTATCTTCAATATATACAGGGCTTACCTACGTATGACACGCCAGAAGTGTTTGGCTTACATCCAAATGCAGATATAACCTACCAAAGTAAACTGGCAAAAGATCTTTTGGACACAATCCTTAGTATTCAGCCCAAGGATAGCTCAGGTGGAGGTGGTGAAACAAGAGAGGCAGTAGTTGCCTGACGATATGTTGGGGAAATTGCCTGCTGATTACATTCCCTTTGAAGTCAAAGAACGACTACAAAAAATGGGACCATTTCAGCCTATGAATATATTTTTAAGGCAAGAAATTGACAGAATGCAGAGAATCATAAGTTTGGTGAGAACAACCTTAACCGACCCAAAACTTGCCATTGATGGTACCATTATAATGAGTGAAAACCTCAGAGATGCTTTTGGATTGTTGTATGATGCAAGAATTCCTGAGCGTTGGAAAAAGGCATCTTGGGAATCAAGTACCCTAGGTTTCTGGTTTACTGAACTTCTAGAGAGAAACAAGCAATTTTCTTCTTGGATTTTTGAAAGTCGCCCAAATTGTTTCTGGATGACAGGATTTTTTAATCCTCAGCGATTTTTGACTGCAATGAGACAGGAAATAACCCGTGCTAACAAAGGGTGGGCACTAGACAGTGTGATACTATGCAATGAGGTCACCAAATGGATGAAGGGTGATATAACAGCACCAGCATCTGAGGGTGTCTATGTTTATGGCTTGTACCTTGATGGAGCTGGCTGGGACAGACGAAATCTTAAGCTGATGGAATCTAAACCAAAAGTATTACCGTATATACTCGAGTATAAGGCGATCCGAATATAAGCCGAGGTACCTAATTTTACCTAAGAAAACTGGAAAATCTTATTGACTCGAGTATAAGCCTAGGGTGGGAAATGCAGCTGCTACTGCCAAGTTTCAATAATCAAATTATTTAATAAAAGGACACTCACAAAAAGTGTGTAAGTAACAGAAATGATACTGAGAGTTCTACAGTGCATTAAAGCTCTCAAAGATAGAAACAAAGATATTTACATGTTAAATTATACAGAACCATACGCAGAGAAACAGGCATCTTACACTTCTTATTTGTGTATTTACATGACTCCACTACGAATTGGCAGTTGACTTTTTTTGTACACATTGAAAAGCAAAACTGATACCATAAGTGTCATGATATAGGCCTGTAAGGGTTAATAAAGCAGGCCAAGGTATCCTAAAAATCTTTCCTAGTGTGCCAGAACCAGATATATAACAGGCCTCTGGTCACTAGGGTCTGGAACCAGCCATGTGTAAAGGCCTCACATCCTGGAATGCTGATAAGGGCCCTGCCATGTGGGGGAGTGAAAGCCCACCTGGGGGTGAATTAGATCAGGACCCATCATAGGTGGTGTGGAGGTCACACCATAACCCAACCTCACAAACATTTATTGTCCCAGAACCCATACTATTTATACTAGAGGTACCAAAACCTGAGTATATGTTTCATTTACTATGGCCGTTCATACAAGTCCAAACATGGCTGGATTTGGGTACTCGGTGTGTCAGATAGGAGTATCTGGGCAGGGGCAGGTCACACAGTAGTCATGTTTAATCTGTGTGGGACCGGTGGGATCATTTAGAATGGATGAATGTGATTTCATCTTTCTATGATGTTCCCACAAGGAGTTATGGACATTTTTATCATTGGACCAGTCCATACACTGGTGATCATAAAACTCACTGTGTCCTGCTAATGGTGACACCCCTTGCATTCCTGAGGGAGGGGGAGTGTCCAGTTACCCGATCCCCTGCAAACTGGGATAAATAGTCAGCTCTTCTGACTATACTTTGATATACTTGGGGGACCAATTTCTATTGGAAGTTATCCTGTGGTTTCCCCTTGCCTCCAGGACTAGAAGGACTTTGCTTTGGGTACAGTATAGGACTTCTATGTTTTTCCCTTTTATTTTAAAACTGTTTGTACTTATTTTATCGTATGTCCTTTTTGTAACATCTTGTTTGGTCTTTGGGGTGCTGTGCCGCTAGTCTGACCTGTGTGTCAGGTGTGGGAGACTGAGCAGGGGACCCTCTAGACAGCCACGCCTAAAGTCACGTGCGTCTGAAGTGGCGTAATCGTGACAATAAGAAATTCCAATTATCATATCATAATATGTTTGCATATTCAACGTATCACTACAGAAAAAAACTTGTTTCTGGCCAGACTGCTGGCAGGAAAAGGGCTAACATCAAAATTATGATCCTTTATTTGTACAGCAGTTCAACATTCTGAAAAAACGAACAGAAACCCATTAACTTGAATCCAAAAATATATCCTATCGTGCTGACCAAAAAGCTTTTTAACTTTATACATTGGATGATGCTGTTTCACATATATGACTTCCTTGACCCTGTTGACCAGTGGGTAACAAGTAACTTGCACTTTTTGTGAACTTTTGTAAACACCAACTGCAAACTAAACTGACCTTTACTGAGCCTGCACAAAAAAATCCTAAGGGCTCATGTCCTGCAAACATAGTTGCAGCTCAACTGTACCCTAGTTGCGAGGAAGTGCGCACAGTTAAATTAAAGGAGAAGGAAAGGCTAATAAAGAGTTAATCCCAAGCTGCAGGCATACCTTCAGTTCTCTCAGTAGTGCCCTTAAGTCTCCCCATATTTCTCCCGTTCAGATGATCAGAAGCCTCATAGAAAAAAAAACACTGAGCTGTGTAAAGAAAATTCCCATAATGCCTCACTCCTGCACCAAGACCTGGCAAACGGGATGCAATTGTGGTCAGCACAGCGCAAAATCACTACCCCGTTATGCCACAAAGATGCCAGAATTGTTGGGAAAACACTGCATAATGGGAAATAGCATTTTGCTCACTACACTTGCAGACCTACCTGTGCCTTCTAGGCTGCCACAAGCTTAATATAGTTAATATAAATGGGTTAGTTTTGCACCAGTGGGTAAGTAGCTCTTAACAGATAGACTATGTAAAACTGAGGGGGTTCAGTGCCCGGCAACGGGACAAACGTCACTGATATAACTCCTTACAGACATATAAGATAAAATTCTCTTTACTGAAGGACTGGTGATTGCACACGAGTCCGGAGACAGGCTTACTATAGTGCGAAAACACCCCCGCCCGCTCGCAGGAGCCCAGAGCAGCAGCTTGAGAATATGCATTCTACTGACAGCATGTGAGGGAGAGTGGGCTAGGAAGAGCAACAAGGGAGCGCACTGAGCATGGGGGGCTGCTCTTTACACTCACGGCTCCCTGGGGGATCCGCTTGCTGTAGTTACTACCTCCGACCTCTGTTGCGCCGCCAGACGTTGTCCCAAGCACTCAAGATCCTACCGAACCTACTAGTACCGGTTGCAGGCACGTCACGCCTGTATGCAGTTCTTGGATTTCGAGTGCGGGCGACGCCTGGGGGGTTGCCGGCGGCTCGACGTGCCTGCATGCTCGCACAACTGATGTGCCGGTACTACTTGACTCGAGTATAAGCCGAGGGTTCCTTTTTTAGCACATTTTGAGTGCTGGAAAACTCGGCTTATACTCGAGTATATGCGGTATTTGAAATAATGCCTGTTATCAGAATATATGCAGATAATACATCCACAAAAGACAATTGATTCTACTCCTGTCCCATTTACAAGAAACCAGTCCGAACGAACAAATTATATTGCTGCAGTTGATCACGGGCGCAGGGCGCAGCACCAGGAGGGGGAGGGGAGCCGGCGGCAGCCCAAGCCATGGGCGCAGCAGCAGGGCCAGGGGCAGGCACATTAAATGCAGGGGACGGGCCAGAGAGGCAGCAGAGCTGGGCCCAGGGAGCAGTAAGGGAGAGGGAAGGGGTAGCAGGAACGGCCCAGGCTGCGTGGAACGCAGCCCACATGGGGGCTGGCACCCAGGGTTGCCAGGGTTACAAAAAGAGGTGAGCCTGGGGCGCATGGCGGGCCCCTTGATGGAGCTGGCTGGGACAGATGAAATCTTAAGCTGATGGGGAAGGAGGCCTGCCTAGGGCCGAGATGAGATTAGGCAGGAAGAGGATAATACATCCACAAAAGACTTGTTTTTTCTTTCTCTTCGCAGGACCACGAGGAAGCTTCTGATCATGGAGGGAAGAGCTGGGCCCAGGGAGCAGTAAGGGAGAGGGAAGGGGTAGCAGGAACGGCCCAGGCTGCGTGGAACGCAGCCCACATGGGGGCTGGCACCCAGGGTGCCAACTGGGAACAGGCGGGCCTGCTACAAGCGTAGCAGAGGTCCAGGACACGCCCGCGACGGCCCAGGCCACGGGGGCCCCCACAGGGCCAGGAGCAGGACCCACATGGCACACCCATGGGGAGGGAGTGGGCCACCCACGACCACCCGGGGGGGGAGCACTGGTGGGCTCACCTGGTTACAGGCCTCCCCAACCACATATGCAACAGGCCGGGCCAACGGGGGGTGGCCAAGTGAACCAGCTGGGAAGGGCCCCAGCACACACAGGGGAGGACAACCGGGTGGCGCTCATGGGCATGGGAAAAGATCTGGAATGAGAATACGTAGATATTTTCACACTGCTCCCCTTAGAGAGGTTTAACATCGACAAATTTGAGAAAGGCAAAGAGCACAGAAAGGAGGAGGACGAAGACAGACGCCGTTACAGGCTCATACCCAGGACATTTGGCAACTGGCTACAGGCCTTTGCCATCCTGGCTAGTGTACTGGGGGAAAAAGACCCTGAGCATTGCTCAGTCCTGTTTTGCTACCTTGATGGGATCTGGGAGGCACACAGGGTCTACGGGGGCTTAGCCTGGCTACGGTATGATGAGCAATTCCGTCAGAGGATGGCAGTGAGACAGGATGTCAGATGGGATCACTGGGACATTGGCCTCTGGATGAGGCTAATGAACAACAAAGGGTATCAGGGGTATGGGGGCCCAGGGGGGGCGGGCCAACAGCCCTTTCCAAGTAGCTCCAGCGGGCAACCTTCCAGCCCGGCTGGAGCACACAAGAAAGGAGCATGCTGGGCATACGATAGCCAATGTAAATGGGGGGCATCTTGCCGCTTCAAGCATGAATGCACCCTATGCGCGGGAGCACACCCACTTAGCAGGTGCTTCAAGAAAGGAAAAGGAGCAGGGGGTAGGTTCAGAGAAGGGTTTGGAAAAGGGCCAGACGCCAGTGAGGCTAGAGGCGATGCTCCCGTGGCTAAATAGATACCCAGCCAGGGACAAAGCTGAACTATTAATTAAGGGTTTTCGGGACGGGTTCAGAATTCCGGGAAGGGAGGGAACACAGGGGAGCCAATCCAAAAACTTGAAGTCAGCAAATGCTAATCCGGGGCTGGTACTAGAAAAATTACAAAAAGAGGTGAGCCTGGGGCGCATGGCGAGCCCCTTCAAGGAACCTTGATGGAGCTGGCTGGGACAGACGAAATTTTAAGCTGATGGGGAAGGAGGCCTGCCTAGGGCCGAGATGAGATTAAGCAGGGCCCCCTACCCCGTGGGGATGTGTATTGGGGCAGTTTCGGCTCAGCCCCCCCCCCACGGCTGGGGGGTAAAACAATGGTAAGGGCCTTTTTCGGCAGGAAAAGAAGGGGCGGTGCGGGGGCTGAGCAGTGGGCAGGCAAGGGAGGAAAGGGCCTTTTTAAGGGGAGTTACGATACCTGAAAAACAGATTACTTGTTTTTTCTTTCTCCCACTCTCCCAGCCCAGGTGAAGAAGAAATATAAGAAAGAAGGTGCTCCAGGGTCCTGCGACCGATCGCCTGGAAGGGGTCAGGGAGGAATTTTTTCATCAGGTTGCTAATTGGCTGAGAGCACCTGATTTTTTCGCCTTCCTCTGGGGTACTATTATCTGTGTAGGTTATGTCGGTGCTCCCAGGGCACAGCTGCGGCTCCAAGTACGCCGGCAGCAGAGCGGCTCCAGGAAAACGGTGGTTTCTCAGTGAAGTGCAGGCCTACCCTTGGGAAGTCACGAGTGTGGAGCAGACTTTGACTGCACGGTCTTGTCTGAGTCACGCGAGAGGCTGGGTTAGCGCCATTATTGCACATGATGGGGAGCAGGAGGATGGGCTACAGATTGGTCGGTCGGCAGAGGGCGCTCTGCCTGATGATCCCTGCTCCCTAAAATAGCTGTTTGCTATGGTATGGGCAGCGGGCCAATGGTTTTTCTGCTAAGATAGGAGCCGCAGCTGGTTGTCAGGGTGCACCTAGTTTTATAAGTTTTTGTTTAAATAAAGAAATGTGACCTCCACAGATTTTTGCCAACATAAGAAGTCTCTGTGTCATTTTTGGTTAGACCGGTAGGGGACACAGAGGAGGGGGTAGGGGGATCCGTTGCCTTTGGAATCTAAACCAAAAGTATTATTTGAAATAATGCCTGTTATCAGAATATATGCAGATAATACATCCACAAAAGACAATCGATTCTACTCCTGTCCCATTTACAAGAAACCAGTCCGAACTGACAAATTATATTGCTGCAGTTAATCTGAAAACTGTCCAGTCTCCAGACCATTGGATTGCGGGGTGTGGCTTTGTTATGTGACGTCAAATAATTCATCAGCCTTTTTTCCCCAAATTGATATTTGTTAATATTTCTTTAAAATTAATTTTTTCGTTGTCCCCTTAGCATTGCAAAACCTTGTGATATGTTTAAGATAAGATAGCACCGTTTGCTCCCTTTTCTATTTTTATTTATAAAACATTTGAGAAATATATATGTTTATATAGATAAAAGAAAATGCAAGTGTTTGTTGTTGATGAAGGTCTATAGGTATGTCTATGAAGATTCTCATTCATCCAGGTCATGATATACAGTATCTAGTAGAATTAAGTCTAAAACAACTGGACTTTTCTGAGTTTTTTCCTTGAAAACGTTTCACCACTCATCCAAGTGGCTTCTTCAGTTCAAATGACTGGTAGGGAATTCCCTACCAGTCATTTGAACTGAAGAAGCCACTTGGATGAGTGGTGAAACGTTTTCAAGGAAAAAAACTCAGAAAAGTCCAGTTGTTTTAGACTTAATTCTACTAGATAAGGTCTATAGGTGTGAGCTGTTAAAAAGAAAGGTTGCAAATGTACGGGGACAGAGGTTCTAACACAAAAGAACAGAGTACTAGACTATACGTTGGCCGTCCTCAAACATGCTTGTGATTCAGGAGATTATTATTATTAAAAATTTACTAGATTTACTAGATTTTTATTTTTTATTCTCGCTTTGGTTTTTCGCCTTTGCGTATACATAGGAATAGCTTGTGGTTTTTTTTGGCGTTATTTTTTTGCGTTTTTTTTTTTGCGTTTTTTTTTACGAAGTATTTTTCAGAGAAATTTTTGCTTGATCCCCCTCCTGCATGCCCCTGTCCAGGTCGTGGCACCCTTTAAACAACTTTAAAATCAGTTTTCTGTCCAGAAATGTCTTTTCTAGGTTTTAAAGTTCGCCTTCCCATTGAAGTCTATGGGGTTCGCAAAGTTCGCGAATATTCGCGAGTTTTGCCGAAAGTCCGCGAACGGGTCCGCGAACATTTTTGGCGATGTTCGCTACATCCCTAATAATATGCTTGTAAAATAAGTAAAGCTAATGTTATTTTAATCAACTTTGCTCACAAGTGAGGTTGTTGTATGTGCTAATGTAATGTAATAAAGGTGAAAAGTATGTTCTTGTTGAAAATAAGTCTACATAGATATCTTTGATGATTGTGCTCTGAAATTTGTCGCATGATCTGGCCAATCACGCGATAAGCAGTTCATAATCAACAGAGATGAATCACAATATGTAAATGTTGATATTTTTATGACAAAATTTGAATCCACTGTATAATTTTCAGTTTGTGAAACTAACACACGCATTGAATGTATATTGTTTAAGGTCGTGGTGTTTGGATGACATGCTTGTCTTCCATTTGACAAATGGCAACTCTTAAATGTATTTTTGCTTCATATGCCAGGATCCCTAAATTATGGATTGTATTAAGAAAGTCATTACTACCCTAAACTGCCTAACAGCAGACATATACGAAAGCGTAAATAGCTTTACAATTTCCCCTAGGAAGTGCAGAGTGATGCAAATCTAATGTGGCTTGAATAGGAGTCGGCTATTATAATGACGATATGAAGATATACAGTATATTCATTTGTCTTTGTACACGATGATACAAGTTGTAAAACCTTATAATTGTACTAACAACAGATAATAGAGTAAAGGGTGAAAATCACATTTAGCATATGGAATTATGATTTTAAAAGGATAGTACTTATTTGTTAATGAAGTCATAATTTGGCCTCACATATATAAGAACACACATAACTTTTGAGGTATAGTAAATCAGGTATAGTTAATTACAAACTAAGTTATCGATTGTTTAGAAGGAATGCCTAAATAAATTGTGGTACTGTTGAAAAGTGGCTGCTCTTTACAGCAACCGTATAAGTAAACTAAGACTATAGCACTGTGAACCAAGTTTAAAAATTGTAATCAAGTCACCGATGCTGAAACATTGTGGACGTAACATCTGTTGCTATTGTTAGCTAATTACAGATGTCTCTACGGTGTTCTTGTTTTTGTGTATGTTTTTCCTTTTTACTAGGTTGTTTTAAGTGCAGGATGCCGTGTGGTCACATAATGCAACAGCTACATGGCAGCTTGTGACTCCAATACCCTTTTACCATTCACCTTAGAATGCGCCATACCAGTTTTTCATAGGTTCTGTAGACAACGGCACATAGTTCTTCCTTTTCTACTTGATGATCCTGCTCTTCATTGTCTTCTGTAGAAGTATTTGGCCTCACAACAAACATATCCCTCATGTAGGCTCCATAGTCCTCTGGATCTGATTTGAGTTTCTTAAGCTTTATGGTTACCTACTATAGTTCTAAGGTCACCAACTCAGTTTAGTGACAAAATAATGGGTCTGTTGAGCTCTTTTCTTGTCCTATAGAAGAACTTTTGTTTAAAAAACCTCCCATAAGCCTCCATCAACTGGGCTCCTATCAAGTTTTCTGAGCTCCTACATTGGCGCCGGTCACAGATGATTAAATTTTATTTCTGCAACAAGGAACAATACTTTTTGCCAATGGCAAATCAGCTGTACAGATGACAACCATATTTTAGACTGTATACAATATATGCCATAGAGGTCAAGCAAAGCCTTTCATTTAAAGGGGGTGCCAGGATCCTGAGCCCATACCTCAGCTGCCTACACTAACTCCAACCCTGCACATCCAGAAGAGGGAACACAAGCAGGCAACTGGGATTAGTGGGGAGAGGTGCTTGGAAAAGTGGCTTAACATGGTCTTTGTCATTTAGCTTGGCTTATGGTTAATACTCTTGGCCAGATGGGCCAAATGGTTGGATTTTTTAGTATAAAAGAGAGCAGCATTGTGCACGGCAAGATGACTGGTGGATTTCTCCTAGATAAATCAGTTGTACCCATACAAGAGAACATACATGATTTTATAATAAACACAATGTCATTCCAACAGTTTATGAATAAACCAGGTCCCCCATCTTTTGATGGTCCTCTACTGGCAGCTTAATCCCAGTCTTAATCATTTAACCAGAAAACTACCTTCTACTCACCAGATATCCTAAAGGGAACCCCAAACTGCCACTACAGCTCCATATACCTATCAGCCTTATCCAAAAACATGGCTAGGGGTGTGATGTAAGTTATCTATAGAGGTGCATTCCATTGCGCCTTGCAATGCCATTATATAAACATTACAGTGTGTAACTATGGGCATGGTGACAACACTTGCTCCCAGCCAACCAACCCCTCATGGAAAGCCAACTGGCACCCATGCTCCATATCCATTATGCTTATACCCTATAATGGTGAATTGTGGTATCCTCTGTAGGCCCAGGTCCAGTTACACCTCCAGTCCAAGTGGAAGTTATGCCACTGAAACACACAACCACTATACCTGCACCCACTGTACAAGACGTAAACAAAAGTAATCGGAATGAATGTATATGTAATATACAGGGGCTCATTTATCCATAGCAACCAATTAGGAGTTAGTAGTTAATCAGTCAACTACAAGTTATAGCAAGAAAACAAAGATCTGGCTGTGTTGGGGTATTTCAGATATAATGTAGATACGCCCAAGGCGCTAACCTATCTTCTCATATCTGCCTACACGGGCGTGCATCTCTCTGTAATTATTACTTCATGAATAGATTGATTTCATCTTTTCATCAGTGAATCAGAATGAATGATATTAGTGTTACAGATAATTTGCTCTTGTTTTGTAATGTACCTGTTGGTTATATATACAGGAACGTGTGAGCCCCATGAACCCCGGGGATTCACTGATATGTTCCATCACATGATTCCATCCTGATATTTGTTTTGAAATCATCTGTTCAAATCTACCCTAGTTCCACCACTGGGGCAGGACACAAACATGCATGTATTGCCCCAATCCCCAACATGAGTTGACCCCCGACTGACTGACTGCCTTGAAGAATTGAGCTAATTAACCGGCTTGCAGTCCTGGGGTCCTTGGTTTGACTGCAGCCAGGGTACTATCTGCAAGTTTGTATGTTCCCCAGATGTCTCCATGCGTTTCCTACGGGTACTTCAGTTTCCCTCAACACTCCAACTGCCCCTAGTGTGTGCTGGGGAGAAGTTGTTACAATTGGTATCAGTGTTTTAGTCCCTCCTCCCCTGCCAGGATCTCAAATGATGCAGAAAGAGTAGAACTGATTCGCAGCTGGATTTCAGCATAAAAAATGGTATTTATTCCTACTGTTTGAAGGAACAGATTACAGGGATAGGGATATTAGGGGTTTCTGTGTTGTGTGTTTAACACATTGTGGTTCGGCTGCAGTTCGCCTTTCAATAAAACAAATAAAATTATTTTGCCTCCATTAAGAATTACATCTTAGTTGGGATCAAGTCTACGGGAGACGGCCTTCCCATCATTTCTGTGCCGCGGAGTGAGGCTACATGCAAGGGAACGCATAACAAGAGCCAACATGTAAAACCTTATAATAAAATCACTGCTAGGGTTAAAGGGGAGTACCATTTATTCTCTGTGACTATTCCGTTTCTGGATAAATAACCTAAATGACCTGAACATCCATGGTGCCTCGCTATCAAGTGGCTGATTGACCTGTGCCCATTTCAGGGTTCATCAATCAAGAATAAATGCTTTTTAGCTGAAATTTATAATGAAAGTTTCTAAAACAGCAGTTTAGCGATTATTGTGCAATGGCACCGCTGGAAAGTCCTTGTGGTTTTACTAATGAAGCTACTGTAAGCTGTGCCATGGGCCCTCATTGGCTGATCCTGCTGGTATCATGGCCACTCAAATGGAAATATATAGGTGACCCTTTTGCAACTGTTTTGGGGTAACAATCTCCCCCTGACCCCCAAAGCCTGAGCCACAAGTGATAGAACATTTACCCAAAATGCTATTTTATTTCTTTGCCTCTGCTGTATAATATGGGGCAAATTGTGCTGCACCCTTAGAGAAGCGCAGAAGGATACTCTACTCTTCATCAGCAATCCAACGTTGGGGCTTTTCTCCCTTCTAAGAATCAATTTCTTCAAAAGTATTTGACAGTGTATGTCCAAACCTGCACGAAAAACAATTATAGGCTCACTGCACCTACTGTATGTTGGACACATACTGTATGATGGGCACCTACTGTATGTTGGGCACCTACTGTATGATGGGCCCCTACTGTATGTTGGGCCCCTACTGTATGTTGGACACATACTGTATGTTGGGCCCCTACTGTATGTTGGGCACCTACTGTATGATGGGCCCCTACTGTATGTTGGGCACCTACTGTATATTGGGCCCCTACTGTATGTTGGGATTACACGTCGTCTCATCTTAAAATAGCCCACAGCCTTGTCAGAGGTGCCCGTGCCGGATCATTGCCTACACAATTGCTCCTCAGACTATGAGGATCACTCCTGCTCCCTGTATGTTCATTTACTCCTGACTTGAGTTTCTATACTAGAATCCCTTTTTACCTATTTGTGTATCCCCACTCCTGGCTCTCCCTAAGCTCATCAGAAAACCCTGCACTACGGTCTGTAGTTGGGAATTTGATCAGCTATTATCCCGGCTTCTGCTTCAAAACCCAGTGGGAAAGCATTAGTCTATAGGATAAACCCATGTAAATGGAACGTTTCTAGGAGCCTTAAGGAATTTGTTCCCAGAATCCCTTTTGACTTATTTGCATACGTATAAGGGGGTCTCCTCAACCCTTTTGACCTATTTCTATACTAGAATGGAGTGTCCATCATAAACGGAGCCAAGATCCGCTAATGTGCAACCCTCAGAGGGGCCCCTGGGGCCAAAGCCAGGATGGTATCAATAGACACAGTTGCTCAAACAGAACTAAGGAGGCGGGTTGGACACACTGGCGACCGTTGGCTGCATGGAGCTTGTCTCCATTTCATCTTTTCTGGAGCACCTGAACTTGAGGGCACATTCATACATGGCTTCTTGCTGGTACAAAGCTTCCTTTCCTTTGAACAGACCCCTATACAACAAAATGGGTCACTAAAGTGAACTAAAGTTCCTTGAGAAAAGTTTGGATTTTCTTCTATGTTTCGTTTTTTTTCTTGAAAAATTTGGAGTATTTTCTAAAAAAAAAAAAAAAATGTGCATAACTTTTTTATTTTTTTTACAAAAAACGACAAATATTTGAGATTCGCAAAACTTTATGTGACTTTTTTAGACTGGCACAAATGCCGAGTCCTATGGTGGCTTTTAATATTAAAATACAGGTATCGGACCCCTTATCAGGAAACCCGTTATCCAGAAAGCTCTGAATTACGGAATGCCCGTCTCCCATAGACTCCATTTTAATCAAATAATTCAGAATTTTAAAACTGATTTCCTTTTTCTATGTAGAAATAAAACAGAACCTTGTAACTAATTCCAACTGAGATAGAAATAATCCTTATTGGATGCAAAACAATCCTATTGGGTTTAATGAATGTTTTATTGATTTTTTAGTAGACTTTAGGTATTGAGATCCAAATTACGGAAAGACCCCTTATCCGGAATACCCTTGGTCCCGAGCATTCTGGAGAATGGGTCCTATACCTGTACTTTTGAAAACCACAAAGAAATAGAATAGTCAGTGACCTTGACACATTTTCAAGGGGAAGTTAACGCATTATTGTTTCTGTTTCACACACTTTCAAGGGGAAGTTAATGCACTATTGTTTTCCAAGATGCAAGTGAGGAAAATGCACTTACAATGGCCGGTCGAGCAATTACTCTTT
Source organism: Xenopus tropicalis (assembly GCF_000004195.4). NCBI lineage: Eukaryota > Metazoa > Chordata > Amphibia > Anura > Pipidae > Xenopus > Xenopus tropicalis. The sequence goes on along the minus strand of NC_030683.2, from coordinate 7,389,952 downwards.
GGGAAAATTCACAGATTCACAAAAATGAACTTCCGTTTAAATTTCACTTTCAATTTTTTTATTTTTAAAAAAAAGGCTGAACATTTTGCATAAAAAAAACACAAAATCTGAAACTTTAGTATGATCAGCGTGCAAACGATCGTAACTATTAATAAATACATCATAGATTGAACGGTGAAAAATTCTCAAATCACATTAAAGCCAATAGGAGACTTTATACGCGCAACAAAGTTTTACGTGCAATTTTTTTTTCTTACTCCAAATTTGTTAAAGTTTGTCGTGACATTTTTCTTGCCGACTTTTTGGTCATTGGGTGTTTTTCTCACTACAAATCTATTAAAGTCAATGGGCTTTTTTATGGTGCCTTTTTGTCTCTTTTGTGACTTTTTAATTCGCTGAACACTATGTACGACCAATATCCTCAATCTATGAGAAACCCAAGGCAAAGACCCCCGCGGCCCCTTTCCCGACACAGGGGTAATGTCGGTGCAAGTTAATGATGAGCAGAGATGGGAATTAGATGGGAGGATCATTCCATAAAGCCAGTGTACCCAGCGATGCATCTCGGCGCCTACAATTATAGATCTGGCAGTCGATGGGGTCCAGTAAATCAATGCACCACAGTTTATGTGCCGCATATATAGCCATTGGATTGGCTCGGCTCTATCAAATAAACATCCCCATGGAAATTAAAGTCGGCGTATGTATATCCACCCATTTGCACTGCGGCTTGTTCTGTAGGAAACAAGATCCAACGTGTGAAAAGTTGTCAGGGAAAAACTGGTCTGGGAAGATAATGGCACTTTTATGTATTGAGTTACATATATTAACCCAGTCCTGCAAGGGAGGGTAATAAACGTGTGTAACTTTCCCTTTAATCCATGCTCATCTGTGTGGCAATAGTAGCACCCTGGGCACAGTCCATGTATACAGATCCATCACTGATCATTGAAGCCCCCCCACTGCCACCACCAATCGCTCTCATAATCCCTCCGGCTGCTACAGCCCTTCTCCCCCACCCGTTGCTCCCTCCATTCAAATGGTGCCCCCCCCAGCCATTGTCCCCAAGCAGCTGTCTATTCTGCCTACTCCTAGTTCTGCTCCTGCCCATCTGCATTAGGGGTCAGAACATATATGTATTTTGGTACCTCCTTGCAATGTGCAGCCAATGAAAGTGATGCTAGAGGTTCAGGACTGGGGGCCTGCTAATGGTGTGGGCAGGTACAGGCAGCAGGAATTCAGTGTCAAATGGGTGGGTCACCCTATAGTATGTTATAAGCAACTTTTTAACTGGTCTTAATTATTAATTTGAATTATTTGCCTTCTTCCAACTCTTTACAGCTTTCAAATGGGGGTCACTGATGCCGGCAGCAAAAAACTATTGCTCTGTGAGGCTCCGGTTTTATTGTTAGTTTTTTATAGCTTTCTTTTCTATTCAGCCCCTCTCCTATTCATATACCAGTCTCTAATCCAAACCACTTCTTGGTTGCTAAGGTATCTTGGACCTTAGCAACCAAATAACTGCTGAAACTGGAGAACTGAAAATAAAATAACTAAAAAACTATGAATAAAAACAAATGAAGACCAATGGCAAATGGTCTCAGAATATTACTCTCTACATCACACTAAAAGGTGAATAACCCGTTTACAGGCACAGTGAAAAACAGAAAAGCAACTGGGGTCCAGCTTTAAATAACCAATGGGTATTAGAGATTTAACTGCCCCTATTCTCAAATAGGGCCCATAATCTCCAGCTTTTCCCATGAAGCCGCAGCCCCCCCTCCCTCACCTGTTTATGTAGGAACCTGATCATCGCGCAGTCCCTATTGCATCACGAGAAGCAGAGAAACCGGTCGTACTTGTCACTCTGAGCCGGTCCTGTATACCCTAAGTGCTGCTTATCCCATAGAGCCTTTCTGTGTATTTATCCCATAGAGAGCAAAGGGGCTGCTCACAGCCAGCAAATACCCAGCAGCCGTAAAGCCTTGGAAACTGCAGATCATTGTCCCAAACTTTATTTCGAAATGTTCCCCTTTTTGTTTTCCCGATATCAGTAGTGAGGAGAGAATAGAGAGTAAAGCGTCAGCCTTTTGGCTCATTTCCATTTGCCTGTAGGAAGCTGTTCCCGGCTCCGCTCTTGCCTAAGTCTCCATTCTTCTCAGCCGGGATCACTAAATCACCCACTGAATTGTGACATCCATTCTCTGTGACTGTAACGAAGCTTGTTTATCTTGTGCAAACCCACTGTGTCCTGCTGTTTGCTTACATTTCACAATAAACCACAAACCACCTGCATGGGCTGCTATTTTAAAGGGCCAGTTAACCCATGAATGAAGCTTTGATACGGTGTAGACCCCCAACCCCTTGGATGTTGCTCCCAGTGGCCTCAAAACATGTACGTATTTTCTTCCTTTCTTTAGTTGCATAAAAACCCATGTTTGCCACCAAACAGAGCCTCCCATAGGCTGCCAGTCCACATAAAGAGCTTCCACTAGCCAATCATATCCCCAATTTGGCACCTCCAGGAGCTGTCTCCATACTTGTTGTTGCTCCAAAACCTTTTTATACTTGATTATGTAGACAATGTTTAATGATCATTTTCAATTTCTACTAGAGACTATTCATACGGCTCTCTACACCATACTAAAAGTGAACTCCAAGGTGAACAACCCCTTTAGGCAGAGGCTGTAGGAAAGTTTATATCCTCAGTATAATTATATATACGACCCTTTAGTAAATAACGACGGTTATACGTGCCCATGTAAAATCCAATCCATGTTTAACCCGCAGGTTCGCCACTATTGTGGCTGTGTATCTCATTGGTGGGTTCCTCTACCAGAGGTGCATAAAGGGAGCCCGAGGCAAGGAACAAATCCCTAATCTTTTATTTATTTTTTTTAAATATTCTTTATTTAAATTTTTGCAGAGTAAAGGAAAAAAAAGGGGGGTACAGAAAAAAGAAGGGTAAGGGGTAAGTATTTTTTGTTTATCTTCAGTTACAATCAGCATACAAATGTAGGAGATAACAATAAGATATTCCTAAACAATGAATTTCAATAATTAAAGGCGTTCATATTTTGGGGATGAGTATCTATGTTGTTGGTCAACGGGTGTGTTATGTCTGGTGAGATGTTATGTATGTGGTCCATGGTTCCCACAGCCTTTTATAGTCTGAGCTCTTGTTTTGGTTCATAAAGGTGATCTCTTCCAGTTTTCTTATTTCTTCCACTAAATGGATCCATTCTAGAAACGTTGGGGGGTCTCTAGCTTTCCAGTGTCTCGGGATTAAGGTTCTTGCTGCATTTAATAGTTGTTGTGTTCATGTGTCAGGTATCCTAATCTTTTATTTTGGCAAGAGTTCGGCAACATGTTGGCGGTGAGTAGTGACCCAATGGGTCGGCCATAAAGCGCGTGTGTGTAAAAGTGAAATAAATAGGGTTTCTGTCAGGTATTAAACACAGATCATAAATAAAAGGCTCATACTGCAGAATTTCCCCCCAAATCCCACTGCCGTTGCAGCTGTAACAGATTTCAGTTGATTCCTGTAAATTCCCAGAATCTGAAACTAGTGGATTGGGTGCATCCCTAATGGCAAAAAGTCCCAGGGTTTGGGTTCGGTTCAGCCAGGATGGCGGATTTGGTGCATCCCTAGTTTATATGATGAAAAGTCACCTGATTTTTAAGGATTCGGTTCTGCCAAGCGCGTGGATTCTGCCAAATCCCAAACGGAAGCTTGGCTTTGGTGCATCGCTAATTGGGCGCATCTCCTTAATAGTATCTTTTCTTTTTCTCTTATTAAAGACGACTGTGATTTTCTGTGTCGTTCAAGGCCTCGGTCTTCCGAAGAGCCCAATGGAGGGGAGGACTGGGGGCGGGAGGAGGAAACAGAATTTAATAATTCTATTTTAAGGATGTAAAAAGTTTTGTTAATGAAATAAACAGTTCTATGTTTTACCTCTATTCATAGTGTTCTCTTATTAACTCGTGTGGCCATAGGGCGCGCTGATGGCTTACATTCGGGAAACTGGATCTTATTGCAGTTGCACAGGGGGCAGGACAAGATTCACAGTCAAGGGGTAAATGAACCCAGGGCAACTGGGAGAAGGCAGGGCAACTAGAGGAACATGCAGCGGTGCTACAACCAATCAGAGCAAACCATCCCAGAAGGGCAGGGGCAGTTAGAGTTATATGATGAAAAGTCACCTGATTTTTAAGGATTCGGTTCTGCCAAGCGCGTGGATTCCGCCAAGTCCCAAACGGAAGCTTGGCTTTGGTGCATCTCTAATTGGGCATCATCCTACCATCCTTCTGCCCAAACCCAACCAATGAGAAGGAGAAACTACTCCATAAGTTGGATGTGGTCAGGGCACTTCGCATCTATCTCAAGAGATCAGCTGACTACAGACAGTCGGATAGTCTACTGATATCATATGCTACGACATACAAAGGAAAGGCCGTATCTAAGCGAACCATAGCCCTTTGGCTACTAGAGACTATTCATACGGCATACGGCTCTCTACACCATACTAAAAGTGAACTCCAAGGTGAACAACCCCTTTAGGCAGAGGCTGTAGGAAAGTTTATTTTTTCAGTATAATGATATATACGACCCTTTAGTAAATAACGCCGGTTATACGTGCCCATGTAAAATCCAATCCATATTTAACCCACAGGTTTGAAACTCTGGGCCCCACAAACAGCGAACATGGGAATATCCACTGGCATTCAGCCTACTGACTGTTGTCCTGTTATATTAATATACAAATAAAGGCTATATTTACTCTTTATTTGCCCAACCTTAATATAATGAAATGCACTTATCATTCTATTTAGTCCCTCCTCTATTCATATTTTTGTTTCTCTTTTAAACCGCTGCCTGGTTGCTGGGTTAAATGGGACCCTTGTAAGCAAATAGTTGCTAACATTCCAAACGGGAGAGCTGCTGAACAAAAAAAGCTAAATAATAAAAAAAAAAAAAAAACGCAAATAATAAAAAATGAAAACCAACTGCAAACTGAGAGAATATCTTTCTCTACATTGTAATAAAAGTTAATTTGAAGGTGAACAACCCCTTGAATGTATCTATTGTATAAAATACACAGACGGGGATTATACACTCATTATAAGCAGTAGCTTAATCCCATCCGTGCTGTAAAGTAACTAACCCAGTTTGCTCAGTGTTACTGTAAGGGAATGACTTCTTTTCTCTCAGAATGTAATGGGCTGACAGGAGCCTGGGGAGCTTGTCAGATAGACAGCACGGTGGGTTTTCTCTATTTTAGGACTTATTAACCTAAAAAGAAGTAATTATGCTTTATAAACCTGGGCATTTATACGAGCAGGTAGGTAATTGATGATAAAAAAAAGATGGCGGTCAGATATCCACATTAATGGGTTTATAATTGTGTAAATATGGATTTTCAGGAATATGGATTATTTACACAAGCAGTTATAAAATACAGAATGACGTGGGCCACGTGGGAGCTCTCGCCATGCAAATAACCTTTCCCAATCGTGTGTGGTTCCCCCTAGGTTTCCAGCAAGACAGTTGAGCTCCCTTTGAAGATGGAGATGGGTAACCGGGTGCTGAATGTGGCGCCCAGCTCGGTTTATGCTTACAACTATTACGACACAGGTAAAGTGGGGTTGCTGGGGGGGGGGGGCTGACAGATAACTGGATGGAGTTTAAGGGTTCAGACTTGTAATGTTCTTCCTATGAGGGCTCCTCAGCTCATACTCCTGGTATTGTTTCTTACAGATCAAAATGGCTATGCGGCATACAGTCACCCCTGCTCAGGGGGGCAATAAAGTAAGTAGAGCTGCTGCCCGGCTACTGACCTTTGCAATTTTCCTTCAATTTTCCCTTCTTACTTTGGCTAATAACAAGCCCCCCAATGTTATGCTTAGTGGCCTTCCCCCTCAGATCCAGTCCCAGCGCAACATTCCCCCTTCAGATCCAGTCCCAGCGCAACATTCCCCCCTCAGATCCAGTCCCAGCGCAACATTCCCCCCTCAGATCCAGTCCCAGCGCAACATTCCCCCCTCAGATCCAGTCCCAGCGCCACATTCCCCCCTCAGATCCAGTCCCAGCGCAACATTCCCCCCTCAGATCCAGTCCCAGCGCAACATTCCCCCCTCAGATCCAGTCCCAGCCCCACATCCCCCCCTCAGATCCAGTCCCAGCGCAACATTCCCCCCTCAGATCCAGTCCCAGCGCAACATTCCCCCCTCAGATCCAGTCCCAGCCCCACATCCCCCCTCAGATCCAGTCTCAGTGTCATATTCCCCTTCAGATCCAGTCCCAGTGCCACATTCCCCTTCAGATCCAGTCCAAGTGCCACATTCCCCCCTCAGACCCAGTCCAAGCACCACATTCCCCCCTCAGATCAAGTCCCAGTCCTGTACTCCCCCTGTTCATCTGTTTAAATTTTTAGGAAATATTGCTGCCCCCCCCCATGTTAGAACAGATGTAATTCCCAAACTCACACTCCTTGTGCTCAACAATTCCCGTCTGATTTGTCTTTATACCCATGGAGAATGAGGCTACTCCCGGCCCGGCCTATAAGGAAGCATTACATTTCCTGCTTTTTATATCAATTATTCCCATTGGCTCATCTCCCATTCCTTTGCCTTTAACTAGCACTCTTTATATACACGGGCTGAGCCAAAGTGCACTGAGACCTCTGCAGAACCAGGTTTACTCCGATCAAGGCCCAGCCCCACATTCCCCCTTCAGATCCAGTCCCAGCCCCACATTCCCCCTTCAGATCCAGTCCCAGCCCCACATTCCCCCTTCAGATCCAGTCCCAGCCCCACATTCCCCCTTCAGATCCAGTCCCAGCCCCACATTCCCCCTTCAGATCCAGTCCCAGCGTCACATTCCCCCTTCAGATCCAGTCCCAGCCCCACATTCCCCCTTCAGATCCAGTCCCAGCGTCACATTCCCCCTTCAGATCCAGTCCCAGCCCCACATTCCCCCTTCAGATCCAGTCCCAGCCCCACATTCCCCCTTCAGATCCACTCCCAGCCCCACATTCCCCCTTCAGATCCACTCCCAGCCCCACATTCCCCCTTCAGATCCACTCCCAGCCCCACATTCCCCCTTCAGATCCACTCCCAGCCCCACATTCCCCCTTCAGATCCACTCCCAGCCCCACATTCCCCCTTCAGATCCACTCCCAGCCCCACATTCCCCCTTCAGATCCACTCCCAGCCCCACATTCCCCCTTCAGATCCAGTCCCAGCGTCACATTCCCCCTTCAGATCCAGTCCCAGCGTCACATTCCCCCTTCAGATCCACTCCCAGCCCCACATTCCCCCTTCAGATCCACTCCCAGCCCCACATTCCCCCTTCAGATCCACTCCCAGCCCCACATTCCCCCTTCAATCCAGTCCCAGCCCACATTCCCCTTCAGATCCAGTCCCAGCCCCACATTCCCCCTTCAGATCCAGTCCCAGCCCCACATTCCCCCTTCAGATCCAGTCCCAGCCCCACATTCCCCCTTCAGATCCAGTCCCAGCCCCACATTCCCCCTTCAGATCCAGTCCCAGCCCCACATTCCCCCTTCAGATCCAGTCCCAGCCCCACATTCCCCCTTCAGATCCAGTCCCAGCCCCACATTCCCCCTTCAGATCCAGTCCCAGCCCCACATTCCCCCTTCAGATCCAGTCCCAGCCCCACATTCCCCCTTCAGATCCAGTCCCAGCCCCACATTCCCCCTTCAGATCCAGTCCCAGCCCCACATTCCCCCTTCAGATCCAGTCCCAGCCCCACATTCCCCCTTCAGATCCAGTCCCAGCCCCACATTCCCCCTTCAGATCCAGTCCCAGCGCAACATTCCCCCTTCAGATCCAGTCCCACATTCCCCCTTCAGATCCAGTCCCAGCCCCACATTCCCCCTTCAGATCCAGTCCCAGCCCCACATTCCCCCTTCAGATCCAGTCCCAGCCCCACATTCCCCCTTCAGATCCAGTCCCAGCGTCACATTCCCCCTTCAGATCCAGTCCCAGCGTCACATTCCCCCTTCAGATCCAGTCCCAGCGTCACATTCCCCCTTCAGATCCAGTCCCAGCGTCACATTCCCCCTTCAGATCCAGTCCCAGCGCCACATTCCCCCTTCAGATCCAGTCCCAGCCCCACATTCCCCCCTTCAGATCCACATTCCCCCTTCAGATCCAGTCCCAGCCCCACATTCCCCCTTCAGATCCAGTCCCAGCCCCCACATTCCCCCTTCAGATCCAGTCCCAGCCCCACATTCCCCCTTCAGATCCAGTCCCAGCCCCACATTCCCCCTTCAGATCCAGTCCCAGCCCCACATTCCCCCTTCAGATCCAGTCCCAGCCCCACATTCCCCCTTCAGATCCAGTCCCAGCCCCACATTCCCCCTTCAGATCCAGTCCCAGCCCAACATTCCCCCTTCAGATCCAGTCCCAGCCCCACATTCCCCCTTCAGATCCAGTCCCAGCCCCACATTCCCCTTCAGATCCAGTCCCAGCCCCACATTCCCCCTTCAGATCCAGTCCCAGCCCCACATTCCCCCTTCAGATCCAGTCCCAGCGTCACATTCCCCCTTCAGATCCAGTCCCCAGCGTCACATTCCCCCTTCAGATCCAGTCCCAGCGTCACATTCCCCCTTCAGATCCAGTCCCAGCGCCACATTCCCCTTCAGATCCAGTCCCAGCCCCACATTCCCCCCTTCAGATCCAGTCCCAGCCCCACATTCCCCCTTCAGATCCAGTCCCAGCCCCACATTCCCCCTTCAGATCCAGTCCCAGCCCCACATTCCCCCTTCAGATCCACATTCCCCCTTCAGATCCAGTCCCAGCCCCACATTCCCCCTTCAGATCCAGTCCCAGCCCCACATTCCCCCTTCAGATCCAGTCCCAGCCCCACATTCCCCCTTCAGATCCAGTCCCAGCCCCACATTCCCCCTTCAGATCCAGTCCCAGCCCCCACATTCCCCTTCAGATCCAGTCCCAGCCCCACATTCCCCCTTCAGATCCAGTCCCAGCCCCACATTCCCCCTTCAGATCCAGTCCCAGCCCCACATTCCCCCTTCAGATCCAGTCCCAGCCCCACATTCCCCCTTCAGATCCAGTCCCAGCCCCACATTCCCCCTTCAGATCCAGTCCCAGCCCCACATTCCCCCTTCAGATCCAGTCCCAGCCCCACATTCCCCCTTCAGATCCAGTCCCAGCCCCACATTCCCCCTTCAGATCCAGTCCCAGCCCCACATTCCCCCTTCAGATCCAGTCCCAGCCCCACATTCCCCCTTCAGATCCAGTCCCAGCCTCACATTCCCCCTTCAGATCCAGTCCCAGCCTCACATTCCCCCTTCAGATCCAGTCCCAGCCCCACATTCCCCCTTCAGATCCAGTCCCAGCCCCACATTCCCCCTTCAGATCCAGTCCCAGCCCCACATTCCCCCTTCAGATCCAGTCCCAGCCCCACATTCCCCCTTCAGATCCAGTCCCAGCCCCACATTCCCCCTTCAGATCCAGTCCCAGCCCCACATTCCCCCTTCAGATCCAGTCCCAGCCCCACATTCCCCCTTCAGATCCAGTCCCAGCCCCACATTCCCCCTTCAGATCCAGTCCCAGCCCCACATTCCCCCTTCAGATCCAGTCCCAGCCCCACATTCCCCCTTCAGATCCAGTCCCAGCCCCACATTCCCCCTTCAGATCCAGTCCCAGCCCCACATTCCCCCTTCAGATCCAGTCCCAGCCCCACATTCCCCCTTCAGATCCAGTCCCAGCCCCACATTCCCCCTTCAGATCCAGTCCCAGCCCCACATTCCCCCTTCAGATCCAGTCCCAGCCCCACATTCCCCCTTCAGATCCAGTCCAGCGCCACATTCCCCCTTCAGATCCAGTCCCAGCGCCACATTCCCCCCACAGATCAAGGCCCAGTCTCAGCGCCACATTCCCCCCTCAGATCAAGGCCCAGTCTCAGCGCCACATTCCCCCCTCAGATCAAGGCCCAGTCCCAGCGCCACATTCCCCCCTCAGATCAAGGCCCAGTCCCAGCGCCACATTCCCCCCTCAGATCAAGGCCCAGTCCCAGAGCCACATTCCCCCCTCAGATCAAGGCCCAGTCCCAGAGCCACATTCCCCCCTCAGATCAAGGCCCAGTCTCAGTGCCACATTCCCCCCTCAGATCAAGGCCCAGTCTCAGCCCCACATTCCCCCCTCAGATCAAGGCCCAGTCTCAGCGCCACATTCCCCCCTCAGATCAAGGCCCAGTCCCAGCGCCACATTCCCCCCTCAGATCAAGGCCCAGTCCCAGCGCCACATTCCCCCCTCAGATCAAGGCCCAGTCTCAGTGCCACATTCCCCCCTCAGATCAAGGCCCAGTCTCAGCCCCACATTCCCCCCTCAGATCAAGGCCCAGTCTCAGCGCCACATTCCCCCCTCAGATCAAGGCCCAGTCTCAGCGCCACATTCCCCCCTCAGATCAAGGCCCAGTCCCAGCGCCACATTCCCCCCTCAGATCAAGGCCCAGTCCCAGCGCCACATTCCCCCCTCAGATCAAGGCCCAGTCCCAGAGCCACATTCCCCCCTCAGATCAAGGCCCAGTCCCAGAGCCACATTCCCCCCTGAGATCAAGGCCCAGTCTCAGTGCCACATTCCCCCCTCAGATCAAGGCCCAGTCTCAGCGCCACATTCCCCCCTCAGATCAAGGCCCAGTCTCAGCGCCACATTCCCCCCTCAGATCAAGGCCCAGTCCCAGCGCCACATTCCCCCCTCAGATCAAGGCCCAGTCCCAGAGCCACATTCCCCCCTCAGATCAAGGCCCAGTCCCAGAGCCACATTCCCCCCTCAGATCAAGGCCCAGTCTCAGCCCCACATTCCCCCCTCAGATCAAGGCCCAGTCCCAGCGCCACATTCCCCCCTCAGATCAAGGCCCAGTCCCAGAGCCACATTCCCCCCTCAGATCAAGGCCCAGTCTCAGTGCCACATTCCCCCCTCAGATCAAGGCCCAGTCTCAGCGCCACATTCCCCCCTCAGATCAAGGCCCAGTCTCAGCGCCACATTCCCCCCTCAGATCAAGGCCCAGTCCCAGCGCCACATTCCCCCCTCAGATCAAGGCCCAGTCCCAGCGCCACATTCCCCCCTCAGATCAAGGCCCAGTCCCAGAGCCACATTCCCCCCTCAGATCAAGGCCCAGTCCCAGAGCCACATTCCCCCCTCAGATCAAGGCCCAGTCTCAGCCCCACATTCCCCCTCAGATCAAGGCCCAGTCTCAGCGCCACATTCCCCCCTCAGATCAAGGCCCAGTCCCAGCGCCACATTCCCCCCTCAGATCAAGGCCCAGTCTCAGTGCCACATTCCCCCCTCAGATCAAGGCCCAGTCCCAGCGCCACATTCCCCCCTCAGATCAAGGCCCAGTCTCAGCCCCACATTCCCCCCTCAGATCAAGGCCCAGTCCCAGCGCCACATTCCCCCCTCAGATCAAGGCCCAGTCCCAGCGCCACATTGCCCCCTCAGATCAAGGCCCAGTCCCAGCGCCACATTCCCCCCTCAGATCAAGGCCCAGTCTCAGTGCCACATTCCCCCCACAGATCAAGGCCCAGTCCCAGAGCCACATTCCCCCCTCAGATCAAGGCCCAGTCTCAGTGCCACATTCCCCCCTCAGATCAAGGCCCAGTCCCAGCGCCACATTCCCCCTCAGATCAAGGCCCAGTCTCAGCCCCACATTCCCCCCTCAGATCAAGGCCCAGTCCCAGCGCCACATTCCCCCCTCAGATCAAGGCCCAGTCCCAGCGCCACATTGCCCCCTCAGATCAAGGCCCAGTCCCAGCGCCACATTCCCCCCTCAGATCAAGGCCCAGTCTCAGTGCCACATTCCCCCCACAGATCAAGGCCCAGTCCCAGAGCCACATTCCCCCCTCAGATCAAGGCCCAGTCCCAGCGCCACATTGCCCCCTCAGATCAAGGCCCAGTCCCAGAGCCACATTCCCCCCTCAGATCAAGGCCCAGTCCCAGCGCCACATTGCCCCCTCAGATCAAGGCCCAGTCCCAGAGCCACATTCCCCCCTCAGATCAAGGCCCAGTCCCAGAGCCACATTCCCCCCTCAGATCAAGGCCCAGTCTCAGCGCCACATTCCCCCCTCAGATCAAGGCCCAGTCCCAGCGCCACATTCCCCCCTCAGATCAAGGCCCAGTCCCAGCGCCACATTCCCCCCTCAGATCAAGGCCCAGTCTCAGTGCCACATTGCCCCCTCAGATCAAGGCCCAGTCCCAGAGCCACATTCCCCCCTCAGATCAAGGCCCAGTTCCAGCGCCACATTGCCCCCTCAGATCAAGGCCCAGTCTCAGCGCCACATTGCCCCCTCAGATCAAGGCCCAGTCTCAGTGCCACATTCCCCCACAGATCAAGGCCCAGTCCCAGCAGATCCCCCTCAGACGCAACCCAGTCCCAGCGCCACATTCCCCCCTCAGACGCAACCCAGTCCCAGCGCCACATTCCCCCCTCAGACGCAACCCAGTCCCAGCGCCACATTCCCCCCTCAGACGCAACCCAGTCCCAGCGCCACATTCCCCCTGAGATCTGAGAAAAGCCCGCGAATCCCTTTGTCATGCGCTCGGCACGCATGCGCTTTTATAGTATTGTGCTGTGGAGAGGGGCGGGGTTACGGGCGGGGAGAGAGGTGGGGTTACGGCGGGAGAGGGGCGGGGTTACGGGCGGGGTTACGGGCGGGGAGAGAGGCGGGGTTACGGGCGGGAGAGGGGCGGGGTTACGGGCGGGGGAGGGGCGGGGTTACGGGCGGGAGTGGGGCGGGGTTACGGGCAGGAGAGGGGCGGGCCAGAAGCGAGTAGGGGAAGTTGAGACGGAGGAGGACCTGCAGCTGGTGAGTGGCACTCGGAGCAGGGTTCTGTGTATGGGGGGCATTTTGTATGGGGTGACTGTGTATGGGGGGCATTTTGTATGGGGTTACTGTGTATGGGGGGCATTTTGTATGGGGTGACTGTGTATGGGGTTACTGTATATGGGGTGACTGTGTATGGGGGGCATTTTGTATGGGGGGCATTTTTATGGGGGGCATTTTGTATGGGGTTACTGTGTATGGGGGTCATTTTGTATGGGGTTACTGTGAATGGGGGTCATTTTGTATGGGGTTACTGTGTATGGGGGTCATTTTGTATGGGGTTACTGTGTATGGGGGTCATTTTGTATGGGGTTACTGTGTATGGGGGTCATTTTGTATGGGGTTACTGTGTATGGGGGTCATTTTGTATGGGGTTACTGTGAATGGGGGTCATTTTGTATGGGGTTACTGTGTATGGGGGTCATTTTGTATGGGGTTACTGTGAATGGGGGTCATTTTGTATGGGGTTACTGTGTATGGGGGTCATTTTGTATGGGGTTACTGTGTATGGGGGGCATTTTGTATGGGGTTACTGTGAATGGGGGTCATTTTGTATGGGGTTACTGTGTATGGGGGGCATTTTGTATGGGGTTACTGTGAATGGGGGTCATTTTGTATAGGGTTACTGTGTATGGGGGGCATTTTGTATGGGGATACTGTGTATGGGGGGCATTTTGTATGGGGTGACTGTGTATGGGGTTACTGTATATGGGGTGACTGTGTATGGGGGGCATTTTGTATGGGGGGCATTTTTTATGGGGGCATTTTGTATGGGGTTACTGTGTATGGGGGGCATTTTGTATGGGGGGCATTTTATATGGGCATACTGTGTATGGGGGGCATTTTGTATGGGGTTACTGTGTATGGGGGGCATTTTGTATGGGGTTACTGTGTATGGGGGGCATTTTGTATGGGGTGACTGTGTATGGGGTTACTGTATATGGGGTGACTGTGTATGGGGGGCATTTTGTATGGGGGGCATTTTTTATGGGGGGCATTTTGTATGGGGTTACTGTGTATGGGGGTCATTTTGTATGGGGTTACTGTGAATGGGGGTCATTTTGTATGGGGTTACTGTGTATGGGGGCATTTTGTATGGGGTTACTGTGTATGGGGGTCATTTTGTATGGGGTTACTGTGAATGGGGGTCATTTTGTATGGGGTTACTGTGTATGGGGGGCATTTTGTATGGGGTTACTGTGTATGGGGGGCATTTTGTATGGGGTTACTGTGTATGGGGGGCATTTTGTATGGGGTTACTGTGTATGGGGGGCATTTTGTATGGGGATACTGTGTATGGGGGGCATTTTGTATGGAGTTACTGTGAATGGGGGTCATTTTGTATGGGGTTACTGTGTATGGGGGGCATTTTGTATGGGGTTACTGTGTATGGGGGGCATTTTGTATGGGGTTACTGTGTATGGGGGGCATTTTGTATGGGGATACTGTGTATGGGGGTCATTTTGTATGGGGATACTGTGTATGGGGGTCATTTTGTATGGGGTTACTGTGTATGGGGGTCATTTTGTATGGGGATACTGTGTATGGGGGTCATTTTGTATGGGGATACTGTGTATGGGGGGCATTTTGTATGGGGTTACTGTGTATGGGGGTCATTTTGTATGGGGTTACTGTGTATGGGGGTCATTTTGTATGGGGTTACTGTGTATTGGGGGCATTGTGCATGGGGGGTACTTTCTATAGGGGGGGACTGTGTATCGGAGGTACTGTCTTTGGTGGCACTGTGTATGGGGGGGGGTACTCTCTATTGGACCATTGGGGGCACTGTGTATTAATTAAGGGGGCTGTTTCTGCTGAATTGTGCTTAGTACAGGGGAATCCCTATGCTGCCATAGTTTTATGGTATCTCTCTGTACAGGCTATGAGCAAACTTAGGGGGCTGTTCCTGCTGAATTGTGCTTAGTACAGGGGAATCCCTATGTGCCATAGTTTTATGGTATCTCTCTGTACAGGCTATGAGCAAACTTAGGAGGCTGTTCCTGCTGAATTGTGCTTGGTACAAAGGAATCCCTATGTGCCATAGTTTTATGGTATCTCTCTGTACAGGCTATGAGCAAACTTGAGCTGTTCCTGCTGAATTGTGCTTAGTTCAGGGGAATCCCTAAGTATGTATGTATATCTTTATTTATAAAGCGCTACTTATGTACGCAGCGCTGTACAGTAGAATTCATTAATACAGACAGGGGGTTAAAGATAATGGATAAATACAAAGTACAACAATAAATACAAAGTGCAGTTGCAATAAGAGTCAGAAACACAAGATGAAGGTGGTCCCTGCCCCGTAGAGCTTACAATCTATGTGCCATAGTTTTATGGTATCTCTCTGTACAGGCTATGAGCAATCTTAGGGGGCTGTTCCTGCTTAATTGTGCTTAATACAGAGGAATCCCTACGCTGCCATAGTTATATGGTATCTCTCTGTACAGGCTATGAGCAAACTTGGGCTGTTCCTGCTGAATTGTGCTTGGTACAGGGGAATCATTACGCTTCCACAGTTTTATGGTATCTCTCTATACAGGCTATGAGCAAACTTAGGGGGCTGTTCCTGCTGAATTGTGCTTGGTACAGGGGAATCCCTATGCTGCCGTAGTTTTATGGTATCTCTCTGTACAGACTAAGAGCAAACTTAGGAGGCTGTTCCTGCTGAATTGTGCTTAGTACAGAGGAATCCCTATGCTGCCATAGTTTTATGGTATCTCTCTGTACAGGCTATGAGCAAACTTAAGGGGCTGTTCCTGCTGAATTGTGCTTAGTACAGAGGAATCCCTATGCTGCCATAGCTTTATGGTATCTATCTGTACAGGCTATGAGCAAACTTACGGGGCTGTTCCTGCTGAATTGTGTTTTGATCAGGGGAATCCCTATGCTGCCGTAGTTTTATGTTATGTCTGTACAGGCTATGGGCAAACTTAGGGGGCTGTTCCTGCTTAATTGTGCATAGTACAGGGGAATCCCTACGCTGCCATAGTTTTATATTATATCTCTGTTTAGGTAATGAGCAAACTTCGGGGGCTGTTCCTGCTTAATTGTGCTTAGTACAGGGGAATCCCTATGTTCCATAGTTTTATGGTATCTCTCTGTACAGGCTATGAGCAATCTTAGGGGGCTGTTCCTGCAGAATTTAGCTTAGTACAGGGGAATCCCTATGCTGCCATAGTTTTATGGTATCTCTCTGTTCAGGCAATGAGCAATCTTAGGGGGCTGTTCCTGCTGAATAGTGCTTAGTACAGGGGAATCCCTATGCTGCCATAGTTTTATGGTATCTCTCTGTTCAGGCTATGAGCAAACTTAGGGGGCTGTTCCTGCTGAATTGTGCTTAGTACAGGGGACTCATTATGCTGTCATAGTTTTATGGTATCTCTCTGTACAGGCTAAGAGCAAACTTAGGGGGCTGTTCCTGCTGAATTGTGCTTAGTACAGGGGAATCCCTATGTGCCATAGTTTTATGGTATCTCTCTGTACAGGCTATGAGCAAACTTAGGGGGCTGTTCCCTCTTAATTGTGCTTAGTACAGGGGAATCATTATGCTGTCATAGTTTTATGGTATCTCTCTGTTCAGGCTATGAGCAATCTTAGGGGGCTGTCCCTGCTGAATTGTGATTAGTACAGGGGAATCCCTATGCTGTCATAGTTTTATGGTATCTCTCTGTTCAGACTATGAGCAATCTTAGGAGGCTGTTCCTGCTTAATTTTGCTTAGTACAGGGGAATCCCTATGCTGCCATAGTTTTATGGTATCTCTCTGTTCAGGCTATGAGCAAACTTAGGGGGCTGTTCCTGCTGAATTGTGCTTAGTACAGGGGAATCCCTATGTGCCATAGTTTTATGGTATCTCTCTATACAGGCTATGAGCAAACTTAGGGGGCTGTTCCTGCTGAATTGTGCTTAGTACAGGGGAATCCCTATGTGCCATAGTTTTATGGTATCTCTCTGTACAGGCTATGAGCAAACTTAGGAGGCTGTTCCTGCTGAATTGTGCTTGGTACAAAGGAATCCCTATGTGCCATAGTTTTATGGTATCTCTCTGTACAGGCTATGAGCAAACTTGAGCTGTTCCTGCTGAATTGTGCTTAGTTCAGGGGAATCCCTAAGTATGTATGTATATCTTTATTTATAAAGCGCTACTTATGTACGCAGCGCTGTACAGTAGAATTCATTAATACAGACAGGGGGTTAAAGATAATGGATAAATACAAAGTACAACAATAAATACAAAGTGCAGTTGCAATAAGAGTCAGAAACACAAGATGAAGGTGGTCCCTGCCCCGTAGAGCTTACAATCTATGTGCCATAGTTTTATGGTATCTCTCTGTACAGGCTATGAGCAATCTTAGGGGGCTGTTCCTGCTTAATTGTGCTTAATACAGAGGAATCCCTACGCTGCCATAGTTATATGGTATCTCTCTGTACAGGCTATGAGCAAACTTGGGCTGTTCCTGCTGAATTGTGCTTGGTACAGGGGAATCATTACGCTTCCACAGTTTTATGGTATCTCTCTATACAGGCTATGAGCAAACTTAGGGGGCTGTTCCTGCTGAATTGTGCTTGGTACAGGGGAATCCCTATGCTGCCGTAGTTTTATGGTATCTCTCTGTACAGACTAAGAGCAAACTTAGGAGGCTGTTCCTGCTGAATTGTGCTTAGTACAGAGGAATCCCTATGCTGCCATAGTTTTATGGTATCTCTCTGTACAGGCTATGAGCAAACTTAAGGGGCTGTTCCTGCTGAATTGTGCTTAGTACAGAGGAATCCCTATGCTGCCATAGCTTTATGGTATCTATCTGTACAGGCTATGAGCAAACTTACGGGGCTGTTCCTGCTGAATTGTGTTTTGATCAGGGGAATCCCTATGCTGCCGTAGTTTTATGTTATGTCTGTACAGGCTATGGGCAAACTTAGGGGGCTGTTCCTGCTTAATTGTGCATAGTACAGGGGAATCCCTACGCTGCCATAGTTTTATATTATATCTCTGTTTAGGTAATGAGCAAACTTCGGGGGCTGTTCCTGCTTAATTGTGCTTAGTACAGGGGAATCCCTATGTTCCATAGTTTTATGGTATCTCTCTGTACAGGCTATGAGCAATCTTAGGGGGCTGTTCCTGCAGAATTTAGCTTAGTACAGGGGAATCCCTATGCTGCCATAGTTTTATGGTATCTCTCTGTTCAGGCAATGAGCAATCTTAGGGGGCTGTTCCTGCTGAATAGTGCTTAGTACAGGGGAATCCCTATGCTGCCATAGTTTTATGGTATCTCTCTGTTCAGGCTATGAGCAAACTTAGGGGGCTGTTCCTGCTGAATTGTGCTTAGTACAGGGGACTCATTATGCTGTCATAGTTTTATGGTATCTCTCTGTACAGGCTAAGAGCAAACTTAGGGGGCTGTTCCTGCTGAATTGTGCTTAGTACAGGGGAATCCCTATGTGCCATAGTTTTATGGTATCTCTCTGTACAGGCTATGAGCAAACTTAGGGGGCTGTTCCCTCTTAATTGTGCTTAGTACAGGGGAATCATTATGCTGTCATAGTTTTATGGTATCTCTCTGTTCAGGCTATGAGCAATCTTAGGGGGCTGTCCCTGCTGAATTGTGATTAGTACAGGGGAATCCCTATGCTGTCATAGTTTTATGGTATCTCTCTGTTCAGACTATGAGCAATCTTAGGAGGCTGTTCCTGCTTAATTTTGCTTAGTACAGGGGAATCCCTATGCTGCCATAGTTTTATGGTATCTCTCTGTTCAGGCTATGAGCAAACTTAGGGGGCTGTTCCTGCTGAATTGTGCTTAGTACAGGGGAATCCCTATGTGCCATAGTTTTATGGTATCTCTCTATACAGGCTATGAGCAAACTTAGGGGGCTGTTCCTGCTGAATTGGGCTTAGTACATGGGAATCCCTATGCTGCCGTAGTTTATGGTATCTCTCTATACAGGCTATGAGCAAACTTAGGGGGCTGCTCCTGCTGAATTGTGCTTAGTACAGGGGAATCCCTATGCTGCCATAGCTTTATGGTATCTCTCTGTACAGGCTATTAACAAACTTAGGGGGCTGCTCCTGCTGAATTGTGCTTAGTACAGGGGAATCCCTATGCTGCCGTAGTTTTATGTTATGTCTGTACAGGCTATGGGCAAACTTAGGGGGCTGTTCCTGCTTAATTGTGCTTAGTACAGGGGAATCCCTACGCTGCCATAGTTTTATATTATATCTCTGTTTAGGCAATGAGCAATCTTAGGAGGCTGTTCCTGCTGAATTGTGCTTAGTACAGGGGAATCATTATGCTGTCATAGTTTTATGGTATCTGTCTGTTCAGGCTATGAGCAATCTTAGGGGGCTGTTCCTGCTGAATTGTGATTAGTACAGGGGAATCCCTATGCTGTCATAGTTTTATGGTATCTCTCTGTTCAGGCTATGAGCAATCTTAGGAGGCTGTTCCTGCTGAATTGTGCTTAGTACAGGGGAATCCCTATGCTGCCATAGTTTTATGGTATCTCTCTGTTCAGGCTATGAGCAAACTTAGGGGGCTGTTCCTGCTGAATTGTGCTTAGTACAGGGGACTCATTATGCTGTCATAGTTTTATGGTATCTCTCTGTACAGGCTAAGAGCAAACTTAGGGGGCTGTTCCTGCTGAATTGTGCTTAGTACAGGGGAATCCCTATGTGCCATAGTTTTATGGTATCTCTCTGTACAGGCTATGAGCAAACTTAGGGGGCTGTTCCTGCTTAATTGTGCTTAGTACAGGGGAATCATTATGCTGTCATAGTTTTATGGTATCTCTCTGTTCAGGCTATGAGCAATCTTAGGGGGCTGTTCCTGCTGAATTGTGATTAGTACAGGGGAATCCCTATGCTGTCATAGTTTTATGGTATCTCTCTGTTCAGGCTATGAGCAAACTTAGGAGGCTGTTCCTGCTTAATTTTGCTTAGTACAGGGGAATCATTATGCTGTCATAGTTTTATGGTATCTCTCTGTTCAGGCTATGAGCAATCTTAGGGGGCTGTTCCTGCTGAATTGTGCTTAGTACTGGGGAATCCCTATGCTGCCATAGTTTTATGGTATCTCTCTGTTCAGGCTATGAGCAAACTTAGGGGGCTGTTCCTGCTGAATTGTGCTTAGAACAGGGGAATCCCTATGCTGCCGTAGTTTTATGTTATGTCTGTACAGGCTTTGGGCAAACTTAGGGGGCTGTTCCTGCTGAATTGTGCTTAGTACAGGGGAATCCCTATGTGCCATAGTTTTATTGTATCTCTCTATACAGGCTATGAGCAAACTTAGGGGGCTGTTCCTGCTCAATTGGGCTTAGTACATGGGAATCCCTATGCTGCCGTAGTTTATGGTATCTCTCTATACAGGCTATGAGCAAACTTAGGGGGCTGTTCCTGCTCAATTGGGCTTAGTACATGGGAATCCCTATGCTGCCGTAGTTTATGGTATCTCTCTATACAGGCTATGAGCAAACTTAGGGGGCTGCTCCTGCTGAATTGTGCTTAGTACAGAGGAATCCCTATGCTGCCATAGTTTTATGGTATCTCTCTGTACAGGCTATGAGCAAACTTAAGGGGCTGTTCCTGCTGAATTGTGCTTATTACAGAGGAATCCCTATGCTGCCATAGCTTTATGGTATCTCTCTGTACAGGCTATTAACAAACTTAGGGGGCTGCTCCTGCTGAATTGTGCTTAGTACAGGAGAATCCCTATGCTGCCATAATTATATAGTATTTCTCTGTACACGCTATGAGCAAACTTAGGGGGCTGTTCCTGCTGAATTGTGCTTAAAACAGGGGAATCCCTATGCTGCCGTAGTTTTATGTTATGTCTGTACAGGCTATGGGCAAACTTAGGGGGCTGTTCCTGCTTAATTGTGCTTAGTACAGGGGAATCCCTACGCTGCCATAGTTTTATATTATATCTCTGTTTAGGCAATGAGCAAACTTAGGGGGCTGTTCCTGCTGAATTGTGCTTAGTACAGGGGAATCCCTATGTTCCATAGTTTTATGGTATCTCTCTGTACAGGCTATGAGCAATCTTAGGGGGCTGTTCCTGCTGAATTTAGCTTAGTACAGGGGAATCCCTATGCTGCCATATTTTTATGGTATTTCTCTGTTCAGGCAATGAGCAATCTTAGGGGGCTGTTCCTGCTTAATAGTGCTTAGTACAGGGGAATCCCTATGCTGCCATAGTTTTATGGTATCTTTCTGTTCAGGCTATGAGCAATCTTAGGGGGCTGTTCCTGCTGAATTGTGCTTAGTACAGGGGAATCCCTATGCTGTCATAGTTTTATGGTAACTCTCTATACAGGCTATGAGCAAACTTAGGGGGCTGTTCCTGCTTAATTGTGCTTAGTACAGGGGAATCATTATGCTGTCATAGTTTTATGGTTTCTCTCTGTTCAGGCTATGAGCAAACTTAGGGGGCTGTTCCTGCTGAATTTTGCTTAGTACAGGGGAATCCCTATGCTGTCATAGTTTTATGGTATCTCTCTGTTCATTCTATGAGCAAACTTAGGGGGCTGTTCCTGCTGAATTGTGCTTAGTACAGGGGAATCCCTATGTGCCATAGTTTTATGGTATCTCTCTGTACAGGCTATGAGCAAACTTAGGGGGCTGTTCCTGCTGAATTGTGATTAGTACAGGGGAATCCCTATGCTGTCATAGTTTTATGGTATCTCTCTGTTCAGGCTATGAGCAATCTTAGGAGGCTGTTCCTGCTGAATTGTGCTTAGTACAGGGGAATCATTATGCTGTCATAGTTTTATGGTATCTGTCTGTTCAGGCTATGAGCAATCTTAGGGGGCTGTTCCTGCTGAATTGTGATTAGTACAGGGGAATCCCTATGCTGTCATAGTTTTATGGTATCTCTCTGTTCAGGCTATGAGCAATCTTAGGAGGCTGTTCCTGCTGAATTGTGCTTAGTACAGGGGAATCATTATGCTGTCCTAGTTTTATGGTATCTCTCTGTTCAGGCTATGAGCAATCTTAGGGGGCTGTTCCTGCTGAATTGTGCTTAGTACTGGGGAATCCCTATGCTGCCATAGTTTTATATTATATCTCTGTTTAGGCAATGAGCAAACTTAGGGGGCTGTTCCTGCTGAATTTAGCTTAGTACAGGGGAATCCCTATGCTGCCATAGTTTTATGGTATCTCTCTGTTCAGGCAATGAGCAATCTTAGGGGGCTGTTCCTGCTGAATAGTGCTTAGTACAGGGGAATCCCTATGCTGCCATAGTTTTATGGTATCTCTCTGTTCAGGCTATGAGCAATCTTAGGGGGCTGTTCCTGCTGAATTGTGATTAGTACAGGGGAATCCCTATGCTGTCATAGTTTTATGGTATCTCTCTGTTCAGGCTATGAGCAAACTTAGGAGGCTGTTCCTGCTGAATTGTGCTTAGTACAGGGGAATCCCTATGTTGCCATAATTATATAGTATTTCTCTGTACAGGCTATGGGCAAACTTACGGGGCTGTTCCTGCTGAATTGTGCTTAGTACAGGGGAATCCCTATGTTCCATAGTTTTATGGTAACTCTCTGTACAGGCTATGAGCAAACTTAGGGGACTGTTCCTGCTGAATTGTGCTTAGTACAGGGGAATCCCTATGTTCCAAAGTTTTATGGTATCTCTCTATAGAGGCTATGAGCAAACTTAGGGGGCTGTTCCTGCTGAATTGTGTTTAGTACAGGGGAATCCCTATGCTGCCATAGTTTTATGGTACCTCTCTCTACAGGCTATGAGCAAACTTAGGAGGCTGTTCCTGCTGAATTGTGCTTGGTACAAAGGAATCCCTATGCTGCCATAGTTTTATGGTATCTCTCTATACAGGCTATGAGCAAACTTAGGGGGCTGTTCCTGCTTAATTGTGCTTAGTACATGGGAATCCCTATGCTGCCGTAGTTTATGGTATCTCTCTATACAGGCTATGAGCAAACTTAGGGGGCTGCTCCTGCTGAATTGTGCTTAGTACAGGGGAATCCCTATGCTGCCATAGTTTATGGTATCTCTCTGTACAGGCTATGAGCAAACTTAGGGGGCTGTTCCTGCTGAATTGTGCTTGGTACAGAGGAATCCCTATGCTGCCGTAGTTTTATGGTATCTCTCTGTACAGGCTATGAGCAATCTTAGGGGGCTGTTCCTGCTTAATTGTGCTTAATACAGAGGAATCCCTACGCTGCCATAGTTTTATGGTATCTCTCTGTACAGGCTATGAGCAAACTTGAGCTGTTCCTGCTGAATTGTGCTTAGTACAGGGGAATCCCTAAGTATGTATGTATATCTTTATTTATAAAGCGCTACTTATGTACGCAGCGCTGTACAGTAGAATTCATTAATACAGACAGGGGGTTAAAGATAATGGATAAATACAAAGTACAACAATAAATACAAAGTGCAGTTGCAATAAGAGTCAGAAACACAAGATGAAGGAGGTCCCTGCCCCGTAGAGCTTACAATCTATGTGCCATAGTTTTATGGTATCTCTCTGTACAGGCTATGAGCAATCTTAGGGGGCTGTTCCTGCTTAATTGTGCTTAATACAGAGGAATCCCTACGCTGCCATAGTTATATGGTATCTCTCTGTACAGGCTATGAGCAAACTTGGGCTGTTCCTGCTGAATTGTGCTTGGTACAGGGGAATCATTACGCTTCCACAGTTTTATGGTATCTCTCTATACAGGCTATGAGCAAACTTAGGGGGCTGTTCCTGCTGAATTGTGCTTGGTACAGGGGAGTCCCTATGCTGCCGTAGTTTTATGGTATCTCTCTGTACAGGCTATGAGCAAACTTAAGGGGCTGTTCCTGCTGAATTGTGCTTAGTACAGAGGAATCCCTATGCTGCCATAGCTTTATGGTATCTATCTGTACAGGCTATGAGCAAACTTACGGGGCTGTTCCTGCTGAATTGTGTTTTGATCAGGGGAATCCCTATGCTGCCGTAGTTTTATGTTATGTCTGTACAGGCTATGGGCAAACTTAGGGGGCTGTTCCTGCTTAATTGTGCATAGTACAGGGGAATCCCTACGCTGCCATAGTTTTATATTATATCTCTGTTTAGGTAATGAGCAAACTTCGGGGGCTGTTCCTGCTTAATTGTGCTTAGTACAGGGGAATCCCTATGTTCCATAGTTTTATGGTATCTCTCTGTACAGGCTATGAGCAATCTTAGGGGGCTGTTCCTGCAGAATTTAGCTTAGTACAGGGGAATCCCTATGCTGCCATAGTTTTATGGTATCTCTCTGTTCAGGCAATGAGCAATCTTAGGGGGCTGTTCCTGCTGAATAGTGCTTAGTACAGGGGAATCCCTATGCTGCCATAGTTTTATGGTATCTCTCTGTACAGGCTAAGAGCAAACTTAGGGGGCTGTTCCTGCTGAATTGTGCTTAGTACAGGGGAATCCCTATGTGCCATAGTTTTATGGTATCTCTCTGTTCAGGCTATGAGCAATCTTAGGGGGCTGTTCCTGCTGAATTGTGATTAGTACAGGGGAATCCCTATGCTGTCATAGTTTTATGGTATCTCTCTGTTCAGGCTATGAGCAATCTTAGGAGGCTGTTCCTGCTTAATTTTGCTTAGTACAGGGGAATCATTATGCTGTCATAGTTTTATGGTATCTCTCTGTTCAGGCTATGAGCAATCTTAGGGGGCTGTTCCTGCTGAATTGTGCTTAGTACTGGGGAATCCCTATGCTGCCATAGTTTTATGGTATCTCTCTGTTCAGGCTATGAGCAAACTTAGTGGGCTGTTCCTGCTGAATTGTGCTTAGAACAGGGGAATCCCTATGCTGCCGTAGTTTTATGTTATGTCTGTACAGGCTTTGGGCAAACTTAGGGGGCTGTTCCTGCTGAATTGTGCTTAGTACAGGGGAATCCCTATGTTCCATAGTTGTATGGTATCTCTCTATACAGGCTATGAGCAATCTTAGGGGGCTGTTCCTGCTGAATTTAGCTTAGTACAGGGGAATCATTATGCTATCATAGTTTTATGGTATCTCTCTGTACAGGCTATGAGCAAACTTAGGGGACTGTTCCTGCTGAATTGTGCTTAGTACAGGGGAATCCCTATGTGCCATAGTTTTATGGTATCTCTCTGTACAGGCTATGAGCAAAGTTAGGAGGCTGTTCCTGCTGAATTTTGCTTAGTACTGGGGAATCCCTATGCTGCCATAGTATTATGGTATCTCTCTGTACAGGCTATGAGCAAACTTAGGGGGCTGTTCCTGCTGAATTGTGCTTAGTACAGGGGAATCCCTATGTGCCATAGTTTTATGGCATCTCTCTGTACAGGCTATGAGCAATCTTAGGGGGCTGTTCCTGCTTAATTGTGCTTAGTACAGGGGAATCCCTATGCTGTCATAGTTTTATGGTATTTCTCTGTACAGGCAAATAGCAAACTTAGGGGGCTGTTCCTGCTGAATTGTGCTTAGTACAGGGGAATCCCTATGCTGCCATAGGTTTATGGTATCTCTTACATGGCCAATGTAAGGTGAGTAGGCAGAAATCCAGGAAATGATACTGATAGCGGAATCCTGACACACCCAGGGGCGTGGAATCCAACTAATACTGGCGCCCAGAATGGTTTCTGTTACCCACTGCTTGGTGGCACTGCTGCACTGAAACAGGAACGTACCATTTATAAAGGAAAGATTAATCACTGATAATAGAGCAGAGGGTCTCTCTCCTTCTTATACCTTTAAATTGGCGGTAAGGGGTAAAGATGTAGCTCGCAAACATAGAATGTCTCACACGTTTGCATCTGTTCATATTGCAGGAGGCTGTTTGCCTCAGCTGGGGCATTATCCTTAGGCTGTTATAGGAAGGGAGCCCCCCAGTGGTAATACTAACACTGTGGCTACTGAGATACTAGGGGCACATTTACTTAGCAATGTCTATGAAGATTTTCATTCATCCAGGTCATGGTAAATCTAGTATAAATAAATTTAAAGCAACTGGACTTGTTAAGTAATCATTGAAGACGTTTCACTACTCATCCGAGCAGCTTCTTCAGTTCAACTGGCTGGTATGGGAAGCCCTCAGCATATGTACTCTTCCACTAATCCAATCACATTGTGATTGGATTAGTGGAAGAGTATATATGCTGAGGACTTCCCATACCAGCCAGTTGGGAGTTACATAGTGCCATTGGCACTATGTAACTCTTCAGAAAGGTGACATCTGAAACTCACAGAGGTGTGAATGCTGTGGAGTTACTTTGAAAGGATTACCAAAGTATCATGCAACTCTTCAAAGCAGGTGTTACTTGTTAGAGTTGCATGAATGGATGTGTGAAGAGTTCTGAAACTGCCGGGGTACAGATGTTAGAACAGCATTGTATGTAGCAGACAGATGGTGTCGAAGTCTCCCGCCTCTGTTAAGGGATGGTTTCTCCACTTTGACATGAATGGCCTCTTTTACACCTCTTTTAAACCAGCGGTCTTCTTTGTCCAAAATTTGGACGTTACTATTTTCAAAGGAGTGTCCCTTGTCTTTTAGGTGTAGAAATACAGCAGAGTCCTGGCCTGTAGTGTTCGCCCTCCTATGCTGAGCCATTCGCTTGGAGAGCAGTTGCTTTGTCTCCCCAATGTAAAGGTCTGTGCACTCCTCGCTACACTGGACTGCGTATACAACATTGCTTTGTTTTTCCTTTGGTGTTGGATCATTTGGGTGTACAAGTTTTTGTCTCAGTGTGTTGCTAGGTTTGAAAAACACAGGGATGTGGTGTTTGTTGAAAATTCTCCTGAGTTTCTCCGACACTCCTGCTACATATGGGATGACTATATTGCGCCTTCTCTCTGCCTCAGGACGGTTATTCCTTTTGGTGTTCCTGTTGGGCTTAGTTGCTCTTGTTTTGACAAAAGCCCAGTCTGGGTAGCCACAAGCTTTCAGTGCTCCTCTGAGATGTTTACATTCCTTGTCCTTGGACTCTGTATCAGTTGTTACACTTTCCGCCCTGTGGTGTAGAGTTCTAATGACACCCAGTTTGTGTTCCAGCGGATGGTGGGAATCGAACAACAGATATTGATCCGTATGAGTGGGTTTCCTGTATACGTCTGTTTTCAAGATACCCCCCTCTTGAATGGATATCAAACAGTCCAAAAAAGCAAGTTTGTTCTCATGGACATCCTCCCTTGTGAACTTGATGTTGTTGTCCACTGAGTTAATGTGTTCTGAAAAGGCTGCCACTTCGTTGGATCTGATTTTAACCCACGTGTCATCTACATACCTGAACCAGTGACTTGGTGTAGTTCCATTGAATGTGAGTAGGGCCTTCCTTTCCACTTCCTCCATATACAAGTTTGCTACAATGGGAGAAACTGGTGAACCCATTGCACAGCCATGTTTTTGCCTGTAAAATTGGTCCTTGTATTTGAAGTATGTGGTTTTTTCAACAAACACCACATCCCTGTGTTTTTCAAACCTAGCAACACACTGAGACAAAAACTTGTACACCCAAAGGATCCAACACCAAAGGAAAAACAAAGCAATGTTGTATACGCAGTCCAGTGTAGCGAGGGGTGCACCGACCTTTACATTGGGGAGACAAAGCAACTGCTCTCCAAGCGAATGGCTCAGCATAGGAGGGCGAACACTACAGGCCAGGACTCTGCTGTATTTCTACACCTAAAAGACAAGGGACACTCCTTTGAAAATAGCAACGTCCAAATTTTGGACAAAGAAGACCGCTGGTTTGAAAGAGGTGTAAAAGAGGCCATTCATGTCAAAGTGGAGAAACCATCCCTTAACAGAGGCGGGGGACTTCGACACCATCTGTCTGCTACATACAATGCTGTTCTAACATCTGTACCCCGGCAGTTTCAGAACTCTTCACACATCCATTCATGCAACTCTAACAAGTAACACCTGCTTTGAAGAGTTGCATGATACTTGGGTAATCCTTTCAAAGTAACTCCACAGCATTCACACCTCTGTGAGTTTCAGATGTCACCTTTCTGAAGAGTTACAAAGTGCCATTGTGATTGGATTAGTGGAAGAGTACATATGCTGAGGACTTCCCATACCAGTCAGTTGAACTGAAGAAGCTGCTCGGATGAGTAGTGAAACGTCTTCAATGATTACTAAACAAGTCCAGTTGCTTTAAATTTATTTATACAGGTATAGGACCCATTATCCAGAATGCTCGGGACCAAGGGTATTCCGGATAAGGGGTCTTTCTGTAATTTGGATCTCAACCCCTTAAGTCTACTAAAAAATCAATAAAACATTAATTAAACCCAATATGATTGTTTTGCATCCAATAAGGATTATTTATATCTTAGTTGGGATCAATTCCAAGGTACCGTTTTATTTCTACATAGAAAAAGGAAATCAGTTTTACAATTCTGAATTATTTGATTATAATGGAGTCTATGGGAGACGGGCTTTCCGTAATTTGGAGCTTTCTGGATAACGGGTTTCCGGATAAGGGGTCCGATACCTGTACTAGATTTACTTAGCAATGTTTCCATGAAGCCAATTTGTTTTTTACATGTAGATATTTTCAAGATTTCCGATTGGGTTTTGGCCAGTACTCCATCTTTCCGATATTATTTGACAAATTTAAAAGAAAAACTCGAATAATTTGATATTTATTAACACTTCGGTTACTTTTTACGCAGAAATAAAAATTTGGCAGGTTTGATCTATCAAGTACCATTGAGTCCTATGGGGGGCTTCAAATACTACACACTTTCAAGGGGAACTTAATCCCTTTATTGATTGTTTTCTATTTCACCCAGGTTGAAGTGAAACTTTTCCGTTTTTTGGTTTTTTTTTACCCCTACACATGATTTTGCTGTGACCAAGTATAGCGCCCCCTGCAGTGCAAACGGCAATATATTATATTTAGTAGCACTGTCTCTAAATTGTAAAGTTCAGTTCCCCATAGCAACCAGTAAAACTAATACTTTTCTTTTTTAGCCTGTGTGTATTGAATTATATTTGGTTTCATACAATTATATTAACCCATGTGCGGCCATCTTTACTCATAGTGGGACTTACAGGGTCAAAGCACAGAGATATAAGGAGCTTTGTATTATCAGTAGGGATCAACCAAATGCTGAATCCTCTCCAGAAGAAAGGGCCAAATACCAAACTAAATATAAACTTTTATTTGGAATATACACCCCCCATTGGCTACTACATAAACCCCACCCCCACCTTTTAACTGATGATTTTTTTCCCATTAGAGTTGTTGGCGCCTCACAGAGGGCGTATATCTCATTCTGCTCCTTCTCTCCTTAGATGGTGGGAACAATGAGTAACGGGGAAGTTTTGCGAAGGAACGAAGAAGCACCAGCTGTGATCAAATATCCGATTGTGAGATCCACGGACTTATATTTTTGAAAGGACATGAATGGCTTCAGCAGCTTATCCACCCGTGTATGGGCACGAACGACGGGCCTCCACCGACTGGCATCTGGCCTGAAACCGACAGATCTTGATAGGGCAGGTTTGAATTTTCCTTAAGATTGGGAACCACATTGGTTCGTTGATGCGGTCCCTGAACCAACGGTGCCTATACCCACCATTGTAATTTGTTTGGCCCTAGGGACAAAAGACCGAATTAGCCCAATATCCCCCATACATAGGTGGGCATATCGGGAGAATATCCGCTCGCTTGCCGATCTCACCAAACAAGAGGATCTTACAGTGTATGGGCACCTTTAGAATATCAGCGGTTACGGGTCGGGGCAGTAAATCAGCGCTGTCCTACAGAAAGCAGTAGCTGGGCAACAATACTGTTGGTTACAGGACAAGAGACCAGATGGTGCCACCCTAGGCACCAGGCCTAACTACTCCCCTAGGTTACAGATGTGACGTAACATGCGCCAGTAATCGCCGTGGGAACCCTAACCCATCAGCCCTAAACCCTCAGTTCTGTCACCGGATTTGGCCAGAAAGCATCTGGAGGTGACCGGGGAGGGTTTTTATTATCAATTATATAGGTACCCGAGGTACGCTCCCCAAGGCTGCCCCCTAGGCACGGGCTCTCGGGTGCTTATCTATACAGTAGATATGGCCCTGAGTGGGAGCAACAACCAGTTCTAAATAACTAACCTGATGGGGTTAAATCCATGGCCAAGGAGCCCACACCTAGGTTGGAGTATTGGTGCAGCAGATATATATATATACCCTAGGCAGGCAATTGATTCACTGCACCCCACAGGTAGAGGCAGGGCAGAGAGTTCGGGAGAGTTCCAGAAATCTGTCTTGCCCTGCCCCCGCCTTTCCCTGGTAGGGAGCAGAAGTTTTCTCTGGAACCTCTGGAGAAGGGCCAGAACTAGGGGTAACTAGGCAGAAAGGGTTTGTGTTGTGCCCCCCAAGTGTCGCCCCCTAGGCACGTGCCCCCTCTGCCTTCCCCTAGTTCCGGCCCTGCCCATAGGCTTCTTTTCCCCCTGGTTCTCCCCTGTGTGGGTGGGAGAGTTAGACAGACTGCAGCCCTGTTCAACATGAGCCAATGAATGGGGCTTGTACTGAACATTCCTTTTGCCTATATGAAGCCGCTTTCACTTTAGCACTTCCTTGATAAACCTATGTACAGTGGGCATGGAACTGCTCAGTAGCCTCTGGGGTTCATATTTAGGGGGTTTATATGGCTGCCTAACGGCCTGTAGGAGATAAGGTGCTGCATAAGGGAAGTTTTGAGGTGATTTTTGGAAATGTCATAAAATCTGCAAATTTAGGAAAGCTTTGCAACTTGGTACTTTGGAGTAGAAAGACACGGGTACTCATTTTGAATTCAGGGGAATGTGAACTTTCCAAAAATATATGGCTTTCGGGGGTGAGTGTACATTTTTGTATCCCACAAAAATGATGTAAATGTGTTGATTTTGCAGGAGCTGAAATGACAGTACATATGGGGGTATGTTACCTTGGGGCCCTACATGGCACATACCTAGCTAAACCTGCGCATATTGGGCATCAAACTGTTCCAGGGGGTTTTGTTTGGTTACTTTATGGCCTGTAGGAGATAAGATACTATAGACTGGAAGCTTTGAAGTGACTTTTTAAAAAAAATCACAAATTTTGATAAAAACCAGTAACTTTAGGAAAGCATTGCAACTTGGTAGTTTGGAGCAGACAGACAGTTCTACCTATTCTAGATTCCCCAGAATCTGTTCTTTCCAAAAACGTATAACGTTTCTGGGATAAACCTTCTGTTAGTGGAATTTTTGGCCTTGAAATCTAGAGTGTGCGGCTTTCTGGAGCAGCGCTTTGGGAGGTTCCTAGGGTACTGCTGGGAGTTTGTGACCTATACAAGTGAGAAATCTCCATAAAACTATATATATTTGGTATTGGCGCATTCAGG
Organism: Xenopus tropicalis; assembly: GCF_000004195.4. Taxonomy (NCBI): domain Eukaryota; kingdom Metazoa; phylum Chordata; class Amphibia; order Anura; family Pipidae; genus Xenopus; species Xenopus tropicalis. The sequence goes on along the minus strand of NC_030683.2, from coordinate 7,358,781 downwards.
AGACATGGGACTTTCCAAATCACTTGTATTTTCGTTTCTGGTATATGTGTCATTCTGGTATATGTGACATTTAGAAGCCGATATCTTGTTACAGAATTGGAATTACACAAACATTCTACCATATTTTGAAAGCTTAGGTTGTCCTGAAAAAAACAATATATTGTTTTCCTGGGTAAACTAAAAGTTCCCCCGAGGAAAGGCCCCTAAAGTGAAACAGTTCAAAATGTTGAAAAACTGGCAATGCAAGTTCCGCTTTGACCAAAACAGCTGGCAGTGAAAGGGTTAATGCTTTATAATAAATATGTTTTAATTATTTTAAAGGAGAACTAAACCTTAGCCCATTTTCAGTCCTCCTCCACTGCTCCCCTCAGCATATATTCTCTTTAAAAGTTCCCCTGTGTGCCGACCTGCCATATATCTGCCGCGCAGTACAGAGGGGTTCCCCGCCCCTTGGGGGTGTGGGGGGCCCCTGGGGAGGCAGCCATGTTGGGCCCCGCACACCCAAGTCTAACCCTGTGTCAGTGTAGCTCAGTCATCCAGGGGACGGCTCGTTTCTCCGCCTGCATTTATACACAGGCTGAGAAACATCCACGTCTGGCATTAGCCTTAATGCATAAGAACAGTTCAGCAGGAACAGCCCCCTAAATTGCTTATACAGAGAGGTATAAAACTGTAGGTATTTGTCTATACTAAGCCCATACCTGCAGGGTATATTAAAGCATTAAGTAGAAAGCATAAACACCATAGTTTTATCTGTTAAAAAGTGATCTTTAATTAACGATTCATTCAACTAGATGCCTTTTCCTACTTGGCAGCAGCTTGAAACTGATTTCTGTCCTCTGTGGCATCACCCTTGATCCAATCACCTTCCACCTTTGCACCCTGAGTTGCACTCTGCAGTCCCTCCACCACCCCCCCGTGCTTGTCCGTTTCGTGGCACGGGCAGGGTCCCGGGGGGCGCTCTTTCTCTGTCCTAAATGGCCAGCCCGGGTCCCCCCCACAATCGTGGGGTCTGCTTTATCTTTTCTTATGCAACTACAGGGTAAAGTCCGTATCGCCGCTCAGTTCGCGCTGACGCCTCATGTCTCCGTATCAGATGACATTTCTCCACAATCTAGTTCTTTTAAGGCCATTTTGGTGTCTTCTAACAGCCTTATTGGCCAGATTGGTGGAGGCAGCGCACGGCTTCCGAAGCTGAAGTAACTGAAGAATGAAGTTTTGACTGTAGGAACAAATGGAGGCTGAACTTCTCTTCTCTGTAAAGCCTCCCAGTCAAATCCCTATAAAAGAGGAGAAATACAAATGCCGGTTATTAGAGTATTTACAGGCTACAGATATACTATTCCCTGCTGATACATACAGTAAATCCATACACATGGGGCACAGGGAAACTTTATAGGGGAGCAATAATGAGGGAATCACAGACACTACATTCCCCCAAACATGGCCGCTAAGCAAGATGCCCAAACAACTTACCTTGTAGAACTCACTGTTCATTATATCCTCAGTGCCGTTTATGCCCGACCCAAGGCGTTCCTCTGGGGATTTATTCAGCAGCTGCAATAGAAATTGTTATACAAAGGGTTAGCAAATACTAGCCAGACAGCACCAAGTCAGCAGGTATTAAATGAGGAGTAGGAGCTAGCCAGGTAAATGGGCCTAAAATACATATTAGTAGCTATAATGGTTTGTAGGCCGTGCCAACCTAAATACCTAACCCAGTACCAACCCTAATACTGGTGGGAATTCTAATTATTTCAGTCTTTTCCAGACTAAGGCCTATGGCTTTGGGGAAAGGGGTTTCTCTATGGATAAATCCCATTAGACACTTACTTGTACCAAGATATTGCGGGATTCCACAGGCAGGTCGGGTGGGTATGTCGGCTGCCTGCAGGTTATATTTATAATAATCCTGTCTTTTTTCTCTCCCTCAAAGGGAAACTGCAAAAGAAAACCAATAATTAGAAATTTGCGTCTTCCAGGGGGATTAAAGTAACTCACGGGAATAAATGATTCATTTTTAAGAGCTTGGTAATTTGTTACCAAGGGGCACTTACCTTGCCGACAAGCATTCTATAAATGGCCACTCCCAGTGCCCACCAGTCCACTGATCTTGTGTACTGGGGAAATGTAAAGATTTCTGGGGCCATATAAAATGCAGTTCCGCATTGGGTTTTGGTAATGTCCGAAAATCCAATTCCTGAAGCAGAAAGAGAAGAGTAAGTGAGATTCTATCCGTGCAGTTATTATTTGTCTTTATTCCTATAGAGCCGACAGAGATTGTCAGTCACATCAGTCCCTGACTCAATGGCTGCTCAGTAATTATATCTATGGATCTTACCTTCCTTGCTGATGCCAAAGTCAGTAAGTTTGGCATATCCATCTCTATCCAGTAGGACATTCTCTAGTTTTATATCCCTGCGTGGAAAAACACAAAAGAACATATTTAAATAAAAGGAAACAATTCCATTTAGTATTAATAATGTAAATAAGGCAGAACTATCTCGGGGCGAGGCACCGGGTATGTATTATTCAGTACTTACCTATGGGCGATGTTGCGATCGTGCAAGAACTTCAGCCCAAGGACCATACAGGCTGAGTAGAATCTGCAAAGGAATAGGAAAGCAATGATATCAGTTGTATAAATGCAATAGTAATGGTGCTAGTTAGGCCCAGTGGGGAGGGAACTAGCGGGTTAGTGTGTGGCCCTATAAGCCCATTGGTACTTACACAGCTCTCTCCTGGGATATTGCATGGTCCCCTAATAGGGATAACAAGTCTCCTCCTTCAGCAAAATCCATGGCAAGGCAGATATAATGTTCTGTTCTGAAGGAGGCAAATAGTGTAGTCAGGAAGGGGCAATTTTCTATCTTCGCCAGCTGCAGGATGCGTTGCTCTCGGAGAACACTGGGAAATAAAATCAAAGAGTTAATACAGGAAAACTCCCAGCCAACTCCCTACAGGTCTTAATGATTGTTAAGCCTTCAACTCAATGATTAAGAGTAACTTACACAGCATACGCAAATGTAATATCCAGGCAGCGGCTCTCTATAGCCTTAATGGCGACAGTCTTTCCCGTCTTCCTGTGTTGCGCTCGATAGACCTGCAATGAGAGGGGCCATAGGGTTACATACATGCTTCAAACATACATCAAAATCTTAATCTTCGTTACAAACCCAGTAACTCACCTTTCCAAATGCTCCCTCACCGAGAAGTGATTGGAGCCTGAAGTCCTCAATCGTCGGTGCGGTTCCGGGCACAAACCTGAAAGAGAGTAAATACATTAGAGTAACCCAATTAATGGTTGTATCGTTACTAATGTTTTCATGGGACCAAGACCCTTATTGATAGTAGGAAATCTCAACCTAAATGGGAACACAGATACTAAAGGGGAAACAAACGGAGTAACAAACATCATAAAATAATTACCTTGTAATGACATTCGGGGGGCTCGTGATTCTATTAACCCTTTCAATCGTAGAATCAAAGCGAGGATTCTAGAGAAGGGAAAGAAATACCATTAATTTCTGATCATTATTCCACGTGTGAGTAAATTCTCCTGGCAGCCTCCTTCAGCCTCCAGGTTTAACAACTTACCTCCTGTTTCTCAGGGTTAGCGAATGTCTTCTGTCTCTTTGAAGGTCCTGAAAAAACAAACGGTTCAGAAATGAGCCGCTACCACTCCCTAAATGAATGAAGGCCGGAGCCTGCTGGTTTGTATCCCATTATATAACAGTCGCCTCTAACTTACACCCATTACAGAATCATTAAAAAAAGGTTTTTAAACTAGTTAATGGCCCATCTAATTTCTACCCATGGATTATCTGGTTAAATGGGCAGTCAAATACCCACGACTCCTGCCTTAGAGGGGCAGATCCCTAACATATACCTGCACCTCCCTAATACTTATAGTTTAATTAGCGGGGAATTCTAATCATTACTGGGCTTCAAGATAAAGGAGGAAAATCAGATTTATTGCTCTAAAACTGCACCTGTAGGAAACTTGAATTCTATCTTTCCATTCGCTGCCTGAGTCTTTCCACTTATTCCTGTGTATTGGCAGCACTTAAACAGCCAATCAAGTGAACCATACCAATTAAAGGCCTATTAAAATGTAAAAAAGAAAAATAATTGTTACAAACAATGACTAATGACTATTGTATAACACAAACGATATAATATATGGGATTTGTAGGTAAAGTGTTTAAAAAACCCTTTAGCTCCAATAGAAAGTGTAATAATTTCTGATCAGATAAGTTTAAGAATGAATGTAATTTAGCAAAGACGTCAGGAACAGAGGGGAAAGTTCCTACTGGACGACCCTGTGACCCATATGAAGGCTCCGGCCTCTGGCCGTGGTTATTTATGGGGTCTCCGGAGTTACTGTAACATTGGGTACATTGCTTTACAGTGTTTTATCGTTGTATAATAACTAGATATGCCCGGATAAAGCAGCCAATCATTCAGCCCCAAATCCAAACTCACCTTCACCATCTGAGTGGGAGTTTCCTTAGCGGTTCGCTCGGCCCATGTCCTTTCCTTCTCTATCACTTTCTCTTCCATTCGCTGTTTCACTTCTTCCTGAAGCTGCTTCTTTATAGCTTCTTTGGTTTCTGGAGGAATTCTCGGTGGCGCTTGGTCACCAGATTCCATCTCACCTTTTCCTTTCAATTTCTCTTTCATTTTTCGTTTAATCACTTTCTGAAGCTTCTTCTTTATAGCTTCTTTGGCTTCTGGAGGAATTCTCGGTGCCGCTTGGTCACCAGATTCCATCTCACGCTTTTGTTTTAATTTCTCTTCCGTTCGCAGTTCAATTTCTTCCTGAAGCTTCTTCTTTATAGCTTCCTTCTCACGCTTCTGTTTTAATTTCTCTTCCATTCTTTGTTTTATTTCTTCCTGAAGCTTCTTCTTTATAGCTTCGATATGTTCAGGTTCTAGAGCAGTGTCTTCAACGCTATTGCCCTGAAGCGCACGCTCTAGATCATCCTCAGGTTTGGGTCCTGGGGGAATTGAAGGTGTGGCTTCCATGCCATTATCACCAGATTCCTAGAAATATAATAAGAGAAACATTTAGGAGAAAACTCAATGGTAAACTTATGGTAAAATGTTACCATTTATTATAATTATACAAATATAACAGCACACTTTGGAACTCTCTACAGGACCCGCTCTAATAATAATCGAGAGTTTCATGAGCTTCCAAACGTGATGTCGGTATTAATAATTGAGGGGTTATGATGTTTTTATTATGATTACTAAAGACTGATAAAGAGGAGGCATCAAGGGGACTCACTGTACAAATATAAAATAATTATGGGTATCAATATTGTATATTGCACTGGTATCACATAAGTCCCATCACTTGTATAAAGGTAGTTCCCCGGGGCCTTGTCTTTTTTATGGTCGTAGATCTCCTTGTTACTTGTAATAATGAAATAACTTAGAGTAGAAGGCAAGGGGAGGCTAAATAGCCCTAAATACAGCAGTATATTTTCATCCTCCCCAAACCCAACACTCACCGTCTGCTTCTGAGCAGGAACATCCACTTTCTCTTCATAGAACTTCTCTGGAGTGAGAGGACTAATAAGCTCCTTGTCCTTCACTTTTCCAACAACTTTCTCTGGAATTTCCTCAGGTGCAGCTTCACTATCAATACTGCATTTCTACAAAAAGAACAAATCAAAGTCAGGCATTTCAGGAGAAAGTAAAATAAACACAATATCAGCCATTTTGTGTAATCCCAACATAAATAAGTAATGTAGCCCTGCTCTGTAGGGGTCCCATAGTGATGGCACATGGCGATACAATATATTCAGATAATAGAAGGCCCCGGCCCGGGTGGGTCTTGTGAAGAGAGCACTGAAATAGCAGCTTGGGAAACAAATACTATTAATGTTGGTAAAAAAGTCTATTGCCCTCGTATCAGCAAGTCCCACAAACCTGCCTAATGCCCCGAATGCCCTGAAAGCAGGTTCAGCCCTTACCTTGATCTTTCTTCTAAAGATTTTTCTGAAGATTTTTTGAAATATTTGTGTCATAATGATAAATTCTAAATGAGAAAACAGATAATTCAGGATGAAATTTATAGCGACGACAAAACTCTGCATTTTACCACTAGAAATGTATTGCAAACTGTGTTGAAACTATAAGTAACACATCAAACTCAGGAAGTTCAAAAAGCCTTAGGGGCTGATTTACTAAGACACGAATTCGAATCCGAATTGGAAAAATTCCGATTGGAAAACGAACGTTTTGCGACTTTTTCGTATTTTTTGCGATTTTTTCGTTGCCTTTACAACTTTTCGGAAATTGTCGCGACTTGTTCGTAACCATTACGACTTGCGCGAAAAAACGCGAGTTTTTCGTAGCCATTACGATTCGCTCGTATCTTGTCACGACTTTTTCGTATTGAAACTTTCAGACTTAGCATGATTTTGGAAGCCTCCCATAGGACTCAATGGCACCCTGCAGCTCCAACCTGGCCCAAGAAAAGTCACCATACTGAAGCTTGAATGAATCCGAATCTTTCGTACTCGGCGCGAAAGCTGCGAAAAAGTCGCGACTTTTCACGCAAGTTTTAACGCTACGAAAAAATCGCAACATTTTGCGCAACTTTCGGAATGGCTACGAAAAAGTCGCAACAATTTTCCGAAAAATCGCAAAATACCGATCATTACGAAAAAAACGGCCCGTTCGTGGGTAAGTAAATGTGCCCCCTAGAAAAGTCTGGGATTTTGAACCAAAGTACAAGAAAACATATTACGAGGGAAGGGGAATATATTAGCCCCCCCCGCTGAATACTATTGCTATATTATATTTGGCCCCCCAGGTTTTATCAACATGAACCATATAGTATAAAATATCAGGTTTAAATATATATGTTATTACATAATAAAAGTAATTATTTACTTACAAATATTAAAAATAGATCGTAAAATAAAATGGTTATTAGCACTGAAGAGGGACAGTGTCGGCTCCTCAGTGACTAACAAGCAAGTGTCACTAAACTAGCAGAGACGTCACTTAGTCAGCTTAGATAATGATGACATCACAATGCCTTTCTTGTTGCTATTGATGACATCACAATGCCTTTCTTGTTGCTGTGGATCACAGTGCAGTCCCTGTTGCCATGGTAGCAGAACACAAACCCACTAGTTAGTATCCCAGTGGCAAAGATACACTAAGCCAAGAGTCTGTTTAACAGAGTAAATAATTCATGCTGTAATGATGTGTAATGTTATATAATCACACGGAAGGAGAGAATACAAGTAATAAAGCGGGAGAATATGGGGAGAAACTGTAGTGCAAATGTTTAAATTCACCAGTAAAACATAAAACTTGCAGTAAGTTAGAGATTTAGGGATAAAGTTTAAACTGGAATACTGGATACTGGAACTCTCAGTGAATGACAGTGCCTGTTGCCATGGCAGCACAGCCTGAATCCCCATCAGCCCATTGGCTGGAGTGTTGCTCAGTTCAGACAGTACATAAGTGTATGGGGGGGTAATACAGTTGAAATGCCACATGCCATCCCTCTTTGGGGGATGCGGGGAGATGCAGTTGAACCATACACGCAGGGTAACATTTCCCATAGCTAATAAAGCAGAGGCTTTCATGCTCCTTGGTTTCCCTCAACTTGGTTTCTAATCAGATTACAGATATAAGAGTCACTGTATTAGAATAGCAAATACCAACATTCCCTCTGCCCTATAGATGGGCTGAAACTCAATACCCAGGGCCGCCATCTTGTCCTTGCAGCTTCAGGGCCCCGAGAGTATATGGGTTCTGGCTGATAACTCTCTATACACAATGCAGTGATGGGAAGCAGGTGGCCATGTGTGGGCCAATAAATCGCTCAACTTGCTCCTTTCAGACTGTCAGTAGCCCATGTACTGGGCCCACCGAGGGGCCAGACTCATACCTAGCAATCAGAAAGGCTTTATTTAACCGCAATGTTTTGGTCCGTTGGGATTTAAATAAAGCCTTTTTGATTTCTTGCACAAGTCCCATTGAGTGCAATTGCTTTCTATTTGTATCGCTATTTTCATTTGCACCCAGGCAGCTGTTTAATTACATTTGAGTGCTCCTATCAGTACGTCACTATATATATATATATATAGATATATATATAGATATATATATATATATATTTATCTATATATATATATATATATATATATATTTATATATATATATATACACTGTATGTTTATATGTATATTATGTATGTATATTATATATATATATATATATATATACATATAAACATACAGTGTATGTGTGTGTATATATATATATATATATATATATATATATAGATAGGAGGTGACGGCACTCATCAGGAATTTGAACTCAGGAGTCAAAGTTTTTAGAAAAATAAACGAAAGGTTTATTGGTCCGACGTTTCAGTTCCCACTGGAACTTTCATCAATCAGGGATGAAAAGTTCCTGTTAGGAACTGAAACGTCGGATCAATAAAAAACCATGTAGCCATATATTTTTTGTTTAATTTTTATTTTGACATGTTATTTCTCAAAGACCCGTGAGTGCTGGCCTGTATTGCTCTTATATTTGTATTTTTTTGCATAAGCACCCGGGCAATTACCACTCTGTATGTGGTCTGCTTCCAGTACCGGAACTAATATATATATATACACACACACATACACTGTATGTTTATATGTATATATATATATATATATATATATATATATATATAATATACATACATAATATACATATAAACATACAGTGTATATATATATATATAAATATATATATATATAAATATAATATACATATAAACATACAGTGTGTGTGTGTGTATATATATAATATACATATATACATACATGTGCATGTATATAGTAACAGTTGGTCTGACACCATGGTCGCTGGGCCTTGAATAATATAAGGAGCAAAAACAAAACCCTAGAATTACTGTTTGTGGTCCCTTGTTACACATCTTACTGTGGGGTTTATTTAAAAAAACACTGGGCAAATTTGGCCAAGGGCAATAACCCCTAGCAACCAATCAGTGACTCTCTTTTTAACCAGCTGCAGGTGGAACAATGACCGTAAACTAGTAACCAGTTGCTATGGGTTTCTGCCCAGGGGCAACTTTGCCTAGGGGTAGTAAATGATCCAACTGTGCAGTTGACTAAAGGTATGAAGATCCAAATTATGGAAAGACCCCTTATCTGGAAAACGCCAGGCTGGAACTTGAAAACCCCTGGATAAATTATAAGACTTATTTTTTTGTTGCTTTACCTTGGGTTTGCTTATTCAGATGCCGTTTAGAAACAGATACTCACCTATTATTGTCCTTACATATAGTCCTATTATTGTCCCTATGCACGGGGGGGGGGGGGATTAGCGTCTGTGAGTAAAAATAAAAGTATTTTGGACAGTCCCCAAGAACTTTGTTTTCTCATATTTATTGAAAAAAAGGGGCCATTTACTAACTTCAGAATTTTTTTTAACGCTAAAAATCACCGGAAAAAAGAACTTTTACAAGAGTTACGAAGCATTGAAATGGCAAAAAATCTGAATCAGACAATTCGCCAGGTTAAACTTGCCGAGATCACGTAGAAGCCAATGGCAGACGTCCCTTCCCCGGAGGATCCTTCTTCCGCTTCGCTTTTTTGATGCTGGATTTTGTGTGCCAAGTTGAAAAAGTTGCAGGTTTCATGTGACAAGTTGAAAAATTTTGAATTTTTGGGACTTTTCCCACATGTGCTTTTTCATTTCAAATTATTTAGTAAATGCCGGATATTTGTGGAAATGAGTTTATTCGAATTTTAAAATAAAAAATAAATAGAAATGTTTGAATTTTAGTCAATCTCTGCCCCACAGGGGCTTCTTTAAATTAAAAAAAAGGAGAAATGTTTTATAGGGGCAGAATTACTTAAACTCTAACGTTTCTTATTTTTTAGCTTTTAAAACTCGTTTCCACAAACATCTTACATTTACTAAAAAGTCTGAACTGAAAAAGTTGTAGAAAAGTTCTGAAAATCCCACATTTTTCAACGTTGCATGAAAACCGGGACTTTTTCAATTTGTCGCACAAAACACCGTCTTGAGTTTTGAAGCAAAAGAAGGGTCTTCCAGGGACGGGAATCTGCCATTGGCTTCTACATGATCTCAGCATGTTTTAGCTGGGGAATTGTCACATTCAGATTTTTAGCCGTTTGGACGCATAGTAAATCTCAACAAAGTTGCAAGTTTTTTCCCCAGTGACTTTTAAGGCTAAAAATCTGAAATGGGAAGAAATAAAATTGGACGGTTAGTAAATGGATTTGGCCAGGAGTATGGGTTGGGCCGTATCAAAATCCTGCTGAAAACGGCCGAATCTTGGCCAAATTGCATATTTGTTGCATCCCTATTCCACAGGAACTATAAGTAATACTTTCCAAATAGCGGGAATTCATATCTGTGGATAAAGGAGAGATGTGTGTTGAACTGAAAAAAACCCCAAAACTTTTTTAAAAATTTTTTATAAACAAATAAATAGGAATATACCCTCTAGGGCACTTTTAGGATCCGAATCCTTAGTGAACGATTCAGCCGCATACTGAATCCGAATCTGCATGTGCAAATTAAGACAAGCAAGAGTTAAAGAGAACCTTGAGAGAATCTTGGGCAAATCCCAAAGCCAAACCAGGATTGGCTGCTTCCCTCATTCCCTCTCTGTGACAGGAAGCCAGAAAAACAAAATGATTGTAGACAAAGACAATATTTTATTAGTCAGTAATTTACAGTAATTCCACACACTTTTTCCCTAATACAAAAATGATTTTGACTCAATGGATCCTTTGTCTTCCCTCTCAGGGTTTCTCCACCAGTCAGTTCCTCAACCATCTTGCCCCATCCTCCAGTTATTGCTCTTCATGCTGGCTGGTACCCACTATTCATTCCTCCCAGGAAACTAAACCTGAAAGGTCTCCATCTGTAGTGAGAAACAAACACATATTGGGGTTTTAGGGTGCACTACTGCATTGCGCCATTATGTGGGGGGCCCAGTGGTGCATATTGGGGTTTTAGGGTACACTACTGCATTGCGCCATTATGTGGGAAGCCCAGTGGTGCATATTGGGGTTTTAGGGTGCGCTACTGCATTGCGCCATTATGTGGGAAGCCCAGTGGTGCATATTGGGGTTTTAGGGTACGCTACTGCATTGCACCATTATGTGGGGGGCCCAGTGGTGCATATTGGGGTTTTAGGGTACACTACTGCATTGCGCCATTATGTGGGAAGCCCAGTGGTGCATATTGGGGTTTTAGGGTGCGCGACTGCATTGCGCCATTATGTGGGGGGCCCAGTGGTGCATATTGGGGTTTTAGGGTATGCTACTGCATTACGCCATTATGTGGGGGGCCCAGTGGTGCATATTGGGGTTTTAGGGTGCGCTACTGCATTGCGCCATTATGTGGGGGGCCCAGTGGTGCATATTGGGGTTTAAGGGTGCGCTACTGCATTGTCCCATTATGCGGGGGGCCCAGTGGTGCATATTGGGGTTTTAGGGTGCGCTACTGCATTGCGCCATTATGTGGGGGGCCCAGTGGTGCAGTGATTGGCATTGGCGCCTCCTAACTCCAAGGGTCAGGGCTGTTCACCTTGGGTCGGCCAACTTGGTCATTATTCATAGAAATGACTTTCTGTGGCATCGTGTTTGGCTCCACACTATCACTTTTACATGACTGGGATGATGGGAAATCCAGTTGCCCAATGATGTTTTTCCATGTGAATGGGGGTTGACGTTTTGCATGTTTGCTGAGCTGAGTCCCCTGGCTAGTTAGGTCACTTACAAATATGAAGTAAATATGATCATTCATTGAACCCTCAGATGGATGTTTGTGGGGCCTTTAGGCACAGAGTCACTATTAAACAAGGGTGTAATGCTATGCGGGATGTGATTTGTAGGTCAAAAACCATCTATACATGTTACAGTTGCCACTTTTCCCCTGCAGGAACAGGAGGTGATGTCATGGCGGGAACAGTGATGTCAGGCAGGGCCATGATGTCATAGGGTGGGACTATAACTCGGCGATTGGCAGATCATTGAGTAAATCTAGAAAAGTTCTTGGTTTTCCAAATCAGGAAAAGGGGGCAGGCAGTTTAGGCTCAGACAGCCCTTCCAAAAACCAGAGTGTCCAGGACAAAACTGGAGGCAACAGTTCTATGTGTATTGAACAGAACTGACTCACTGGGAGGATAAACTTATATCATCTATAAATGTATTTTTATTAAAGCATACACTTGCCTTAAAGCCTGGGCAGGTTGTACATCGCATCGACTTCTTCTTCTGTAATAAGAAAACATGACATTAACATAAAATCTAATTAGCACCAGGGCTGGGGGAGGAGGAGGGAAATATTTTTTTGCACATAATGGGGCCAATCGGAGCCGCAGGGGAAATATTGAATAAATCAGCTCAGGATAAAGGCAATATTGTCGGGCAAGGGGCTGTGACTGTGGAATCCTAGTGCGATAGGATGGCTACAGGAACCCTTCCCCAGGTAGTGTGGGCTTCAACCCAACAGTCCAGAGACCTTGGCCAAGGGTTTAGACAGACAACATATGAAATTGAGACTTTATTAGGTCAGAACAGGCAACATTTCGTCCAAGACTAAGGCTGAAACGTTGCCTGAGGAACCGCTCCTTACACAGTGAGGATGAGTTGATGGACCAAATGTTTTTCTTCTCTTCCTCCCACAAATGGTCAAGTGTCATTTAAAGACATTATGTAGTATAAGAAATAGGTGGGTTGGGTAAATAAATAATAATAGCAGTTATACCTCTTTGGTAAAAGTCGTACACCTTCACCAGCTGTGATGCCAGATTCTCTACCAGGACGTCTTGCCTTGCCAGGAAGGAGAAACATTGAGTTTCATGAGAGAGCTGCAAAAGAACAAGAGGTTGAGGGGGTGAGTGAATAGAGGGCAGTCAGCTCTAGGGGTAGAAATGGAGATGAGGGGGAACAAGGGCTTGTACACATTGGAGTCAAAACAACCACAGTCAACCACTGTGGTTATTTTGACTCCAATGGGTACAAGCCCTTGTTCCTCACATCTCAGGATCCAGTTGGTTGGTAACATCTGCATTTGGTCCAACTCTTACTCTAATGGAGCCTAAATGGGATTCCTGATAACCCTGGCACCACCAGACATTCCATAAATCTTATTCTGTCTTCTTATTCCTTCCTCAAGCCAAATATCCACATTCAACACCAGCCTCCCATGGAAGATGAAGTTCTACCTTAGTTCTAAACCTCATGGCATCTGGTATAATTGGCGCTACTTGCTATTTTTCCCTCAACTCTTTTTATGGTTTTACTTTTCTACCCATTTATCATCCCCCCCCCTGTTCATCTGCCCGGTTGCTATGGTATGCGGTACACAGTGGCAGTTACCTGGTGGCCCAGCACCATGGAGCGGGGGCGTGGCATGCAAGAGGGGAGGAGCAGAAGTTAGGAAAGAAGGCCTACTGGGGCCTATCATCCACATGATTAAGGAAACTGAATCACTGTCTACATCATTCCAAACATTTATCCTGAGGTCTATATCCCTGTCACTTTGTGGGAACAAACATCAGCTCAGTGTTTGTCATTCACCCCCTCACCTCATCGATATAAATCACTATTTGATCCATTTTGATTTCAATCTTCTTTACCAGGTGGTGGTTTTCAAGCTACAGGAAGGGAAACAAAGAGGAAAAAAATGTATAAAAGCACAAGCAAAAAGATAAGTGAAACAAATGATATGTGGCACTAGCATGACAACTACTGTAACTCCATGGTCCAGTTCGGAGGTTCTTGGCCCCATGTTATTTTTATGCAATGCACCTTGTTACAGCTGGAAGCCTTAGGCTCAACCCTTTTGCACTCCCAGAACAGAAAGAAAGAGGTACCATCTCTCTGTATGCTCTATGGCACAACTTGGTACTGGAGGGAGGGGGCACGGCAGTGGGGTGCATATCCCTACATTTAGGTACACACAAGGCAGGAGTTAAATTCTGCCCAACCGCCCTGTGGCAATTGATGCAGGGTACTGTGGGATCCTTGGAGCTACCACCGGGTTCAGAGATAGTGGTAGCTTCATGTTTCCCTGCATCAGTAACTGCCACTGCTCCCAGTTTGGAAAGGAAGTACTGAGCACAAACATGTACAAAGAACGCCCTTTGATGCAAGTCCCTTTAATCAATTGGATTATTGGCTGCAGGGAAATTTGTGCAGCTGTGGTTTGGACCTATGTATGCTGGGAAAAAATAACATTTTTGTTGCAGGAGAGCATTCTGTGCTTTTCCAGGCCACAAGTTACCCAACTTTTTCTGGAGGTGTGCCTCTCAGCCAAAAAGTGGGTGTTTTGTTCAAATACTCGCTTAATGTGTGATACCTTCACTAGGACATTTCAAGTCTTTCTACAGGTCACGCACTATGCACTGTTAGATGGACACATACAGTTCCCATTCTAGATTTCTGTTACCTCGTTTATAGTCTCTGGAATGGAACTGAAGCCAGACAACAAATCCGCTTGAATCAGTACCATGTTGGTTTTCTGACGTTGCCCAGTGTACCTGGAACAGACATGAAACTGTCAGAGAATATCCCATAGACCAGAGGTTCCCAAACTTTTTCCATTGAGTTGAGGAGCAACACAAGCATGCAATGTGTATCTGGGGTACTTGGTAGCCCCTATGTGGAGTGGAAGCCTACAGAAGGTTATGTTTGGCAGTACACCTGGTTTTCATGGAACCAAATCTTGGCTTCAGGAATTCAAAAATAAACAACTACAGTACTTTGAGGCCACCAGGAGCAACATCCAAGGGGTTGGTGATCAACATGTAGCTACTGAGATACTCAGAAGAGCAAATGCTTATATCGGCACTCTTTCTGTAGCAAAAATAGCATTTATGACACTTTCTAACTCCTTGGTGATGATCTATGGATCATTTAGTAACCTTACTACACTTAGTTGAGTTACATTGGTCAACAAAAACCTTTGGAATTAAATACCAAAGTTTTTCTCTTTCTTTTGCCCCTTCATACTTACTGTACACAGATGGTGAGGTTATAGCAGGATACAGATTGATTCCGGCAGCTGTCCTCACTGGAGCGGAGTCTCAGTTCGAAGGCCGGGCTTTTCCCAGCAGGCTTTGTGTTGTATTTCAGTATAACCTGGAGGAAGAACACAGCTGTAAACAGATGTGCAATTTCAAGCAATTTTTTTAAAAGGAACCTCAAAGAGAATACCAACAAACAAAATGGTGGGTGATAGATCCATATTATCCTCACCTGTAGGTTCACGCAGCCTTCGCCCTTCACCCGTGTAGTGTAATTTCCAGGAACCTTGTCAAGCCGTGTCTTTTGCAGCAGGAATCGTGTCTTGTTATCCACCCAGAACTGGTGTTTGGCTCCTCCTTCTTCTGCCAACTCCACTGTCACTTCTAATCCCAAATGCCCAGTGTATGAAATTTCAGCATATCGGGAAAGAGCGTGAAAGGCCACCACTGTGTCCTGCACAGTTTAATAGGGGAGATAATGAGCAGAAATAGATAAATCAGGGCAAATTAAGTGATAAAAGAGTCTAAGTGATTGAAACTCAAGCTATTCAGCCAGCAGTAGCTAACCACTTTAGAAAGCAGGTATTACTCTACTGACCTAAATACCGTAGCAAGGTACAGATAGGGATTAGGCAAACCGTAACCATGGTCGAACAAAAAAAGGGTTGGGATGACCATCAGTCACTTTGGTAAGCAGGGAGAAAGCCTTATAGTACTGGTCTTCACTGATCCCCTTGGGGCCCCAGAACCTTCCACCAGGGTCGGACTGGGGGGGTGCAGGGCCCACCGGGGATCACGCCCCAGGTTCCGTGCAAGTGCCCCCGCCGCGTCCCCTAACCCCCCTCGCAGGGGCCCCCCTAACCCCCACAGGGTCCCCTACCCGACGTCCTCCCCTGACCTCGTGTAAATTTAACACGTCAGGGGAGGAACGGTCGGGAGGGGGAGCTCTGGCAAGGGTCGGGTCTGGGTCTGCCGGGGCCCACTGGGATTTTTCCCGGTGTCACGGCGGCCCAGTCCGACCCTGCCTTCCACTTTAATTTGAACAAGGAACTTACTAACTGCCATTATCATGGCAGTGATTGGACCTCAAACTATTCAGCCAGCAGTAGCTAACCACTTTAAAAAGCAGGTGAAATCCTAGTTCCCATCTTCATCACAACCCGTTTGGGCCTTCAGAACTTGCTGTGATACCAACAAGGAACCTACTTACTCTATTGATCTAAATACCGTAGCAAGGTACATATAGGGATTAGGCAAAACGTAATCATGGTCAGAAAAAAAAGGGTCGGGATGACAATCAGTCACTTTGGTAAGCAGGGAGAAAGCCTTATAGTACCAGTCTTCACCGACACCATTTCAGGGCCCTGGGACCTTCCACCAACAAGGAACTTACTAACTGCTACTGTAATGGAACTCACTAACCTTAATGAACTAACTACCATAGTGAGATGCACATAAAGATTAGTCAAATATGTAGTCGTATTTAGGCAAAGGGTCATGATGGGCAGGAGCATGAACAGATAACAGAAGGCAGCTTGGACAAGAAGAGAAAGGGAAATGGGGAATTTCAACCCACAAATGCACCAAAATACCAAGGAAAGACAGAATGGACACAAGGAAACCCAGCTGAGATGAAATATGCTACAGTCTGCCATCCAATGGCTACGCGTGAATTAAACCAGAACTGAACACACTAAAGGAACCAGTAATGTGTGTTACCTTGCAGCAGTCTAATCAGTTTGGGTTCCTGATCTTCCTGAGGTTAGAAGAACTACAGCTGCCTGCAGCTTTCTCACCTGGGTGCTTCCAAAGCTTCCATGTGGATTTTGTTGTTGTCTGAGCCATGAAGCTATTTTCGATGCATTACATATATCATTCTTGGTGGGGTTTTCCAGGCTGAGGTGGGACAGGATCACATAGGATGCTGCCTCCACCTGAAGAGAATTTGGCTGAGCCCATGGAGAGGTTTTGGTTGGAGGAGCTTGGTTGGGGTTCAAAAGCCAGTAAACTTGATCATCTGTGAATGTATTGAAAAAGAGTAATGCAAAATTGAGATCTACTATGAATAATTTGATCTTTTGGTGCCAACAAAATGGTTCTGTCATTGACCCTTCTGACAAAGACATATTATAAAAGCATAAATAATAGGTTCCGCACATAAAATGTGATGCTTTCTAAGACTTAAATGAAGACAAAATCATTTTACCATGTCATCAACATACCACGTATGTGATGCTCTATAGAAGTGCTTCCAAACCTGTGGAGACCCATACGGGGTCCTGGAGCAGTGACTCTGAGTGAAAGCTTGAAGAACAATTATGGTAAGTTGGTGGAGAATGCCAATGTGCTCTACTTGATACTCCTGGAAGTCAAAGGTCATTGAAGGCGAGATTTTAGCCAAAAATGTATTTACTATATGTCTGATAACTTCCATAACCCTGTTGTAAGCTCAGGAGTTCCTGAAAGGGTAGTTAGAACTGAAAAGGTCCAAACCCCAATGGTTTACAGGATTAGAATCAAAATAATCAAAGGCTCACTGATAGTTTACTGACTTTATTTGATAAAAATTCACGTTCTGCAGAAAAGGGACTCTGCTAATTACAGTCAGTACAGTGGGGAAATTACACGGTGGGTCTTACCTGTTATCGTCGCTTTCTCATAGAGGCTTCTCAGGAGTGAATTCCTTAACTCGAAGTTTTTAGCCAAAGTGAAAGTGAAGCTGAGAAGAGCCATGGCGTAGGTACTGGTCACATTTGGCAAAGAGTTCTGCAGGCACTGCAGTGCTTTCTGCAACATTTCATCCTAGAAGAGGTGAAAGGACCATGTGCTTGAATCAGCTCTTATTCTTAGTACGGAACTTGAAGAGAAATGACCCAAATCTAGTCTTCTAGACTCTAGAATATCTTTCTTCTCATTGGGCCTGCTGTGCAGGGCTTTTGATTTAATTCTTCTCTAAATGGGTATTGAAATCATGTGATCTGCAGTGGATCCTCCTGCCAACAAATATTTGTTTCTATCTAATAGCCCCTCCAGCTGCAATACCTATGAAAGGACTTCCTTCAAACAGGGCAAAATAAAGCAAAGAGGACTTTTGAGGGAGGTTCAAGGTGGCACATATCGTACTCCTATCAGGAGAAAACTTATTGCATTGTGGATATGGAACTGGGCCGACCCATCTTGCTTGGATAGACCAGAGTGAACACATCAAAGCACATGAAGTCTTTCAGAGATTTACCTCCTCAGTCCACTTTATCTGTAATATAGCGGCAGCCACATATGCAGTCAGTGTGGTTTCATCATTCACACCCCCCTGTAATAAGGCAAAAAGGCACATGTTATTCCAAATCTCTATATCATTAAGTATTATTGACAGTTTGATTGGCATTTATTCTTCTGTAATGCTGATGCTTTGGACAGCACGTTGATTTCATGTTATGGAGTTGGACCTGAAAGACTGCTTTCCTTGGCAGTTCATCGGATAACTGTAAAGTCTCTAGAACTGCAAGGTCTCTAGAAAAGAGACTTTCCCAAGACATTTAAAGTCCACATTAGCCCAGTGACCTTAGAGGAGGCGGAAGGACTGAGTGACGTTACCTGCAAAGAAGACTTGAAGAGCGTCCCTCTGCGTATGAAGCAGCCGCTGGGCAGTTGATTGCTCTTCAGCCAGGCTATAGCCTCATACAAGTGCTTCTCGTCCACAGAGATGAAATGGGAGACTGCATAAAAGATCTGCATGACAAATGCTGTCAGCCTGATAATAGGAGATTGGGAGAGATCATTAGGCTTCAGGGAAGGAAAAGGAGAGAGGTCTAAACTACTCAACAGAGGAGAAAGGAAGCAATGGACCTTAAACGTCTTTAAAAAGGAAAGATGATTTTTTTCCCTTATTCACATCTCCTCAACGAAATATATGGTCTCTGTCCATTTTGAGGTTTCTAGTTGAAGAAGCAGATGCACTTACCACGTGTTCCCCTCTTCGTCTTTCTCCCCAAAGGCACTGAATGAGCCATCCAATCTCTTGTAATTGAGCTCCTGCTGGTACCCTGCAGGATTAGGGTATAAACCCATCGGTTAATTTGTACTCCAAGCATGTTGCCCACCGTACCAAGCATGTTGCCCACCGTATCAAGCATGTTGCCTACCGTACCAAGCATGTTGCCCACCGTACCAAGCATGTTGCCCACCGTATCAAGCATGTTGCCTACTCTCTATGAACAATATGTTCCTTTACTGTGACTGTTCACTCCACAAAATTAAATTGAACACTGATTCTTTGCTCCGTGATTCTTTGGTCACCAAGTTCACCACCCCACTGTCTGTCTCACTTTTCTACTCACTATGAGTAACCATTTAATCTTCAGGCTCCTAATGACTATTTCACCATAGTCCCTTATTCCATAAGGTCATCTGCTGCTAGTGGTCACCGGCTAATTATTCCCAAGTATTTCCATACTCTTTCTCCATTCTGTTCATAAGAAACTTATCCACTACTCACCATGCGCCTGGTAGACCTCCCCTCTTACTCTCACAGTGTCCGTTAGCTGATTCGTATTTTCAAGGTATCTCAATACATATAGGTTTGAAGCAAATTTCGCCATGTTCTGTTCTCCACAGCCAGTTGGAAGATCAAGAAGGTTCTCTACATTCTCTAGAGGTTTTCCCATCAAGTCCCCTGTTAGGATTTTCACAATATCTTACAAATACAGAACCTGAATCACAGTAGTCTTTAAACTAATTTTGCATTAAAGAGGCAATTGTTACTTTATTTTACAGCGGGGTTCTTTACTGGTTTCTCAACTAAGTTTCCATGCACATAGTCTGGATGAGTTGGTTTGGCTGTGGTTCTGGTGGACTGGACCGGTACTGGCCTCGAGTCCCTCTCATCTTGAACTTTGTGAAACACTGGATAATGCGTCTGGTAATCACCTGTTCCTTTTGGGTATTGAGTCTTCGGCCTCTGCTGGAAAGTGCGCGATGGAGGCCGCGGTGCATTTCCCTCATGGAATACAGGGATAGGGATATAGCCACGTGGCAGCGGGTAACTCCCAGCGCTTTGTCTGCCAGGGGACTGGGAAAGGACACTCTGTCTACTGGGGGACTGAGAGAGGTGGCTCTGTGACTCTGCGATGGACGGAGGGGGTTGCAAGGAGAATACAGTGCTTTTAGATATGATTTAAGGATGATTCCCCTGGGTCCCTTAAGGGTAAACTTCTCAGGGGGGCTAAAAACAGCACTGTGCCTAATTAAAGGGACACTGCCATGATATTCATGGGGCAATTTTTATTTCTAAATGACACTGTTACACAGCAAATAATTCCCTCTGCCATTTAACCTTTTATTCTTGTACCAACAAATGTATTTGTAGCTGTAATATTGGTGTGTAGGCGCCATCTCAGTGCCTTGTGCCTGAGTCTGAGCTTTCAGCCAGCGCTACACATTAGAACTGCTTTCAGCTAACCTATTGTTTCTCCTACTCCCATGTAACTGGAGGAGTCCCAAGCCGGACTTGGATTTCTTACTATTGAGTGCTATTCTGATACCTACTGGGAGCTGCTATCTTGCTCCCTTCCCATTGTTCTGCTGATTGGCTGCTGGGGGTGAGGGGGGGGGGGATATCACTCCAACTTGCAGCACAGCAGTAAAGTGTGCCTGAGTCTGAGCTTTCAGAAGGAGCCAGCGCTACACATTAGAACTGCTTTCAGCTACCCTATTGTTTCTCTTACTCACATGTAACTTTAACATTAATGAGCTAAGGAGAAAAGGATTGATAAGCTAAGACTTATGACACACAGGCTAGATATTCAGATTTTGTGGCTTATGGGTAAAACAGGTTGGGGACCCCTGATACAATACAAATAATACAAATAAAATCGGTGTATTTTCAGTCCTAATCAAGTCAGGTGCCATGGAGAAGGGCATATGGGAGTGCCACTGAAGCAAACATTGATTATATTGTCGGGACATTTAATCACATTCTCACCCACAATAGAAATCTCGGCTCTAGCAGAGTCCGGCACCATATCTGGGGGCAGGCTGATGGAAACCGCTTGGGAGGAGAGATTCTCTACATGGGAGGAAAACAGAACAGGAGGGTGTAGATTTATCCTATAGATACTGTATATTCATAGTTCTTTATAGAGGCTACTGGCACATAATGCCTACAATTCTATGGTTTGGATGACTGTACCTTCAGCGCAGAGCAGGAAATTCTGGCATTTCTCAACGGGCATCCCTTCTGGCTATGGATAACACAGAGACAATGGAAGGCATAATCAATATAGTTCAATTACATATTGTATCATGAGTATTTAATAGAATGATCCTCATGTGAAAGTGCCATCATTTACCATAGGCAACACATTCTCAGCTCAGATACATAGGAAGCGGCTGCAGGCAGGGAAGGGCACTTGAACCACTTTGAATTTCCATGAAAGGACCACATTAGTAAAACGTTGCCTGTATAGGTAGCCTTGAGCTGGATATACATGGAAACATCCAGTCTTTTGGCCACCTCTCCAAAACTCTTTGACCAATGTGGCTTCTCAAGTGGTAGTCCAAAAAAATTGCAAGGTTTGGCCTTTGTGCCAGTGAGTGGACCACATCCAGGGTCGGACTGGGCCGCCGGGACACCAGGAAAAATCCCGGTAGGCCCCAGCGGCCCAGGCCCGACCCTTGCGGTGCTCCCCCTGCCCAACTGCTCCTGCTCCGGCGCGTTAAATGTACGCACTCGGGGATGTACGTCGGGTGGGGGGCCCTCGGGGGTCGGGGAGGCTATGGGCGCGGGCCCTGGTGGGCCCTCCACACCCCAGTCCAACCCTGACCACATGGGGATCAGCAGTATCATTGTCTATAAACTGCATCAGCCTGACTTAGTCCTGAGCCAAAGGGATTCTCGGCACAGCCTGATACTATCTCTACACTTAAATGGACCAGGATCAATAGTTTGGGGTTGATTTCTGTTTGTCTATGGGACTTTGGGTTTCAATCAGCCTATCAAGTCTAACAATTTAAACTGGTGCCGTTTACTAGAATGAAAGTGTCAGGAACCAGCAAGCCTAATCAGTTTTCTCATTGGCCGACTCGTGAGTCCCACAGGAATCAGACTGTGTGTGGCCGGCATATACACAACTCTTGGGACTAATGCCTTAGTGCAGGGGTGTACAAGTGGCCAAATGTGGCCCTCCAAAGGATTTGACCCTCAGTCTGTTTGAAGGCTCCATAGACTTCACTATATGACATTATCGTTTCCAACATGCTATATGGGAAATAATCGGCCTTCTACAAGTTGGACAGCACTGCCTTAGTGCATTAACCCATAGCAACCAATCATGTTGCTTTGATCTTGCAAACAGCCGATAAACGTTGAGCGCTGATTGGTTGTGCCCTGTTTGGCCCACTGCTAGTAAATAAGCCCTTGGGAGTCTATGTGTAAAACCTTCAATGCACGAGTTCTGCAATAACATTCTCTGTACCTTAATTTCCAGTGGTCTAATCAGAATATCAAGAGCGCCATCTTCAGGCACAGTTGGTACCTCTCCCCCACATAACTCTCCCGTGGGGATGGCTTCCGCCCTGACCTCAACCTGCGCTGAGCCTAAAAAAAAATGATTTTGATGGGCAATATAGTCTTTCACCATTTTGCTCTCATCCCTTATCATTTGTTTCATGCTTTGCCCTTTATTCCCCTCCCTTTTATCTTCTATTTTCCCATCTGTTTTCCTTAATATGATTTATAATTTATCATCTCCCTTCCACCCCACCCCGCTCCCATTGCTGTTCCTGGCTATATCATATCAGGGAACACAGTATACAGAATGCACTGCCATAATCATTGGGACAGTTCTGCTGGGACCAACATTGTGCATAACATTATACTGTGTTGCTATTGGGTTTGGGAGGCGGGTGATGATGTCATGGGGCGGGGAAATGGGCAGGAAAATAGGCGGGGCAGTTGCTGTTATTTAAAAGTGGCTGATTGGCTATAGAATGAGAGTCAGGGAATGAAGAGATTCTATAGGTAGGGTTGTCAGCCTTATAAATATGCAATACCAGCACTGGCCCTAACTGCCAGCTAGCCCAGTCAAATACCGGCTGGATGGGAACCCTAAACTGTGCCCTTGACTTACCCAGTCCCAGAGCTGTCGCTTCCCAGACAAAGACTTTGGTTTCCCCAGGAGCCACACACTGTGTATAGAGGCAGGCCGGGCACCCTGTCAGCTTCAGTTTGGGAGACTCTTTAAGTGTGGAAGTTACCTGGAAGGACAAATACATACTGGGATTATTGGTTAGGACAAATACATGCTGGGATTATTGGTTAGGACAAATACATACTGGGATTATTGGTTAGGACAAATCTATACTGGGAATATTGGTTAGGACAAATACATACTGGGATTATTGGTTAGGACAAATCTATACTGGGAATATTGGTTAGGACAAATACATACTGGGATTATTGGTTAGGACAAATCTATACTGGGAATATTGGTTAGGACAATATATACTGGGATTATTGGTTAGGACAAATATATACTGGGAATATTGGTTTGGACAATATATACTGGGATTATTGGTGAGGACAAATATATACTGGGATTTTTGGTTAGGACAAATACATACTGGAATTATTGGTTAGGACAAATCTATACTGGGAATATAGGTTTGCACAAATATATACTGGGATTATTGGTTAGGACAAATCTATACTGGGAATATTGGTTAGGACAATATATACTGGGATTATTGGTTAGGACAAATATATACTGGGAATATTGGTTTGGACAATATATTCTGGGATTATTGGTGAGGACAAATATATACTGGGAATATTGGTTAGGACAATATATACTGGGCATTATTGGTTAGGACAAAATATAATACTGGCGAATATTGGTTTTGGACAATATATACGGGATTATTGGTTAGGACAAATATATACTGCGGGAAATATGAGTTTGGGACAATACATACTGGGATATTGGTTTGGACAAATACATACTGGATTATTGGTTAGGACAAAATCTATACTGGGGAATATTGGTTAGGGACAATATATACTGGGATTATTGGTTAGGACAAAATCTTATACTGGGGCATATATTGGTTTGGACCAATATATACTGGGATATTGGTAGGGACAAATCTATACTGGGCAATATTGGGTTTGCGACCACTATATACTAGGATTATTGGTTAGGACAAATCTATACTGGGAATATTGGTTTGGACAATATATACTAGGATTATTGGTTAGGACAAATCTATACTGGGATTATTGGTTAGGACAAATCTATACTGGGATTATTGGTTAGGACTGCAGAGTTTGCAGCTTTGCCAGTTCTAACACAGTCCTGTTTTAATAGAACTACAAGGGGGAACAGGCAGGGGGAAATAAGAGGGGAGAGAGAGAATGGGTAAACGGAGAATTGGAGACTAATGGCCGCCCCCCACAACAATTATTATATATATCACTTAGTACTGTCATTCCAAGGGAAAGAGTTAATGATCCACAAGTCACTGGTACGTGTTAATTCTAAATTAGCCGGAATGAGTATTTCAGGTTCTGCCTCAGAGATCTATACAAAGTATAGAGGGTCCCAAACCCATTCCTTCCAAGCAATCCAGAACCAGAGATGGGAGAATTCTGAGAGGCTTGTATTGTCGGATATATAACCGCTTAGATTGTAAGCTCTACGGGGCAGGGACCTCCTTCCTACTGTGTCTCATACCACATGGCACTTATATATATATATTTATTGTATTTATTTATTATATCACTTGTCCTCCCTGTGTTTAATTTTGTATTCTGTAAGACTGTACAGCGCTGCGTACCCTTGTGGCGCTTTATAAATAAAGTTATTCATACATACATACATACATATATTGTAAGTGCAATGTTACCATTTTATGCAAAGGAATCATACTATGGGTTTGCAGCCCTCTATACTCTCTAATGTTTTACAGCCCCATTTTATTCTATAAGAGTAGGTGCCCTGAGCCAGGTTCTCCATTTTGAGTCCAAATTCTTCATATTTACTTACCATTAGAGTCCTATTCATAAAATTAAAGACCGAGGCTTTAACGGGGAATGACTCCCCCCTGACCACAGAGTATGGGAGAGTCATATATATGAAAAACGGCTGGAAGGCTCTTAGGGTGGCTGTGGGTGAGAGACCCAGGCCTGTATCCCCCATGCATAGCATCTTAGCTTTCCACTCGGTAATCGTGTCTGGCACCTTCAGCTCCATACTGGCTTGCCCCGAGTTCCTAAATAAGGAAATGTCAATAAATCTCACACAAAAATTCTGTAAACTGTAAAAACATGGCCTTTGCTCCTTGTCTTCTGTGTGCAAGTTAGTCTTTAGAACCATAGGAGGCTAATGGGTGTTGGTTAAAAAGAAGGTAGTGACTAGCTAAACTGAGACAAAGGGGGGAATTCACAAAAGTGCTGATATTCCGACAAAATAATAGATTTGTCGGATTTTCCACCGTATTCACAAACCTTCATCTCCACTTTTGTGAATTTGTCTTTTAAACAGACAGTTTTCAGAATTTGTCATTTTCCCAACATTTTTTTTTTTTATGAATTTGCCTTTAGCTGTTAGTAAATCTGTCGGTGCCATCAAACCCAGTCCCACAGCGCCAGGAGCCTCGGGGGGAGGGATTTACCGGCAGGATTTGGCATTTCATTTGCCATTTGTCTTTTCTCTTTGGGGCATTTCCTGAGGGGGTAAATATTTACAATATATTCACACAAAAAGTTATTATTGCCTCATTCATTAAGCTAAAGCTATCATAACAAGGCAAATGTGAGGTAAAAACTTTTTATATATAAGATATAAATTAAACTTTTTTTAATCGGTGTTTTACTTGTTTATAAAATGTTAATGAGGCTTTTTGCACCTATTGTTCTCGGGTTAGACAGAAACTTGTCCCCTAACAATAGGCTGCTAATCACCATTAATATGTTAATGATCCCCCAATGGGGCCCCTACCAGAGGTGTGAAATGGAGATTGGGGGAAACCAAACAAAACAGAAGATCTTAGAATTGGTGTGACAGAGTTACACTGAGCTTTACGCCATTTTGAAAAATGGGGGAAAATGTTGGGGGTAAAAATGTTGTTAAAACGACGTATAAATGTCGTTTAAACGACAAATTCACAAAAGTGTCTGTAAACTGTCTTTCTTTCACCAAAAACGGAAAAGTGGCGGTTGAGTCGGAATTTAGGCGGATTTCTGTTTGTGAATCTGGAGAAAGTGTTTTCCACCACTTTTACTCCAAAAAAGGGCTCTCTCCACTTTTGTGAATTCCCCCCAATGGCTACAACGGCAAGACTAACATTTCAACCAAGTCAGTAACTACAGGATTTCCATGATTTCAATTTTCCACCCTAAAACTCCCAGTATTCTAATTATGATCCAAACATCGAATGTTTGATATTTATAAAGTGCTAAAAGAAAACCAAAAACTCAAATGTAAAACTTCCCATCTAGGGAAGTTTATTTCAAAGCCAATGGGAGCTGCCCTAGGCAAACTCAAGCCATATTTTCAATTCGAGATTTTCGAAGTTTGTAAACTGACAAAGTTTTTCATATTTGATTTTTTAATACATAAGCAAATATTCAAGTTTGGTTTTTTTTGATAAAAGTTTATTCGAAGTAGGAAAAAAACGCTCCAATTCCCAAACTCAAAAACAGATAAATAAGCCCAATGGTGTCGGCGTTAACATGAGAAGAATCCTTCCATATATTCTTCTCATATACTCATCTAATGGTTTATAGTCCTGGGATCTATGGAGTTGGTCTCGTTAATATACATAAAGCAAATACTATTTGTGATTGGCCAGACCAGTTCGATTGATCAGAGAAAGGTCCCTGATATAAAGTTACACAGTATTTACATACCCAAGTGGTATAAAATGCCAGATCCATGTTTCCGGAAAGTCTTTTCGTATTTTTTCCTTGACTTCAGTAAGGGTCGGGCTTGATTGGCCCAAAATATCCACTAAGTCATCGACCATAACAGGAGGTGATGGTGGAGGGTTAAATAGATCAACTAAAAAAACAGAAAAGGTTCCAAAGACCATTAAGCCGCCATTTGCATTCTCCATAAAGTCTGGGTTATAAAATGTTTAATAAGAATAACTGAATAACAGTCAAAGTCATGGCGCTAATAAAATGGTGGCAAAATGAAGCATATCCTCTAAAAACAACGGAACTTACATGTGGGACCATTGTAGAGTCTCCATTTAATCTGTAAGTGATGGACGCTATCTACAGGCTTCCCTTCCTAGCACTAAGCACTTAATGACCGATATACAGTAAGTAAAGGAGAGGTACATCTTGCACTAAGCGCTTAATGACCGATATACAGTAGATAAAGGAGAGGTACTTCTTGCACTAAGCGCTTAATGACCGATATACAGTAAGCAGAGGAGAGGTACATCTTGCACTAAGCGCTTAATGACTGATATACAGTAGGTAAAGGAGAGGTACATCTTGCACTAAGCGCTTAATGACTGATATACAGTAAGTAAAGGAGAGGTGCATGTTACAGAGAAGGTCATTCTGGTGTCATACTGCAACCTATGGAGAGTGCCCATTAGATTCACTCCAACAAACTTGGCTAAAAAATCAGAACAAATACATTACCAGATAAATCATAACGTGACAAGGCAGCAACTGGTGGGTAGACATGACATTCTTTCGGCTTCTTCACTATGGTGTTTGTGAGAATCTTTAATCCCATTCTCTAAAACAGCATAACAGAACATTTTGATAAAAACAATGTCTATGTCTGTCAGTCTGTCTATATCCATCTAATCTCATTTCTCTCTCTGTAGCTTCTGATCAGTCCATGATTATCAAGCAGCTGATGATGGTACCAGACTGTTAAGGTCCTCATACACGTTAAGATTCGCTCGCTTTGCGAGGTCGCCAAGCGAGCAAATCTTCATTCGATATCCTTACCTATGGGTGGCCGAAATCGGGGAGCATGTAGGTAATTCGATCGTTTAGCCCTGGGGCCAAGCAATCGAATTATATTGGCAGCAATGGGGCAGTCGGTTTGGGGACCGCATGAACAAGCTGATGCGTTCCCCGATCTGACTGAATCTTTTAACGTGGCCGATCGATATCTGAATAACTTCAGGCCAGATATTGGTCGGGCATGCCCCTCATTCCTGCCCCTACATGGGCCGATAAGCTGCTGAATCTGTCCAAGGGACCCATATCGGCAGCTACTATCGACCCATGTATGGGGGACCTTTAGATGTTCTTAATTAAACATAACTTAACTTCTGTTGATCTCAATAGCATCCTTATCAAGGGTCCAATATACATTCCCCTAAAGGAAGAAAATATTTGCATCATAGGTTTATGTGACCTTTACAAACAAAACTGTTGGTGCTATGAACGTCTGAGGCCTTCAAAGATAATTCCAGGACTTTCTGCACCTCCAGGGAACCTCATATTCTCTTTCTACTCTAAAAAATAAATATCAGATTCTGCTAAAATATATTTACAGAAACATATAGTGAAGTCAAATATCATTATTATGTAGAACAACCTGGTACAGATAAACATACAGGTAAAAAATGACCTGCCCCACTAAGCTTACAATCGATACTAATAGGATTGATGGGTCCCATTATCTAAGAATGAACTAGTATAATTTTTACATTTTCCATTGTTTTACTGGAAATAAATAATGAATTAAGAGAAATGAGTAATGAATTAAGAGAGACAAACCAAGTTATAGATGGAAATTGGGAAATTAGAAGGTTTTCTTTAGAAACTTAGCAACCTCTGTTGAAGTAGAAAAATTAAATAGATTGGGTTGGTGAAACAGAAATGTATTTTGTTGCCTTTGTTATACCTTGATAAGTTTAAACATATCAAGAGACCTTGGAGTCCTCCAGTTGATGTGCCGTTTCTGGCGCTCATGGCCATTCAGTGAGCGCTTGGAGAACCGTGGGCTTGGACTCCAACAGATGGGGTCATCCTCCCGCACTCGATATGGATACCCATACTGATTTCTCACTGAGACGAAACTGTACAACTAGTAAACAGAGAAAGATGCCTGTTTGAATGAGTTCAGGGTAGACCTCTTAGGCTCAAATTTATTTACTTCCACCTTTTAAACAGGACTTTTTGCCACCCCAGCATGGTTGAGTTGTTCCTCAGCTGTTTACACAACACATAACCTTTACCCCAATCCCCACAGTTTGGGAACATAGTCTCTAGACAAGTGAAGTTATATGGCTTAAGTTAATGGAAATATAATCTCTATTACAGCAGATCCTCTTCTCTATCTCTTGTATAAAGTGCTTCTGTCTACTCTTGGGGGGCAACATGGGACATCATTGTCCAAACTATTAGATTCTATTAACTTGCAAGCTGTTTCCAAAGAATGCTTCCATTTGTATTTGCAAGATCTAATTTACAGATGGCAGCAGGCCCAATTAAAGGAATTTCAGTCTTCTACAAACAGAATTGGGATGATTGACTGAGCTTTTGGATTTTGTCCACAAATGTCATGCTAGCTGGCCCTCATGTTGTCCCTCAGGTAGTCACTTCCAAGTTTGAGTACCTTACAGTGAGGCATTAAGGCCAGTGCTAATTGATACCCTCAGCTTGACAGGGCCAAATTATTGGATTAAACTGGTGGACAACAAGCCGATGCGGTCCCCAATCCGACTGAGAATCAAACCTGCCCAATGAAGATCTGCCCAGTTTTAGGTGGGCCCATACACAGGCTGATCAGCTGCCGATATGGTCTGAAGGACCCAATTCAGCAGCTAAAATCTGCCCGTGTATGGCCAACTTTACTCTGTGTGGATGACCAGATTGTATGGCATGATCTGTTGGAAGTATTTCTAAAGGTCCCCATACACGGGCCGATTCTAGCTGCTGATATGGGTCCCTTAGACTGATTCTGCAGCTTATCGGCCCGTGTATGGGCACTACCGACGGGCCTGAAATCGGCAGGTTAAAAAATCTAGTCGGATCGGCGACTGCATCGGCTCGTTGGTGCGGTCCCCAAACTGACTTTGCCTATACCCGTCATTATAATTCGATTGTTTGGCCCCAGGGCCATTAGCCTGGATTCTCCCGATATCGCCCACCCGTAGGTGGGGGATATCGGGAGAAGATCCGCTCACTGGGCGACATCGCCAAGCGAGCGGATCTGCCCGTGTATGGGGACCTTTAGTTCACAGTTATTGATCTGGTTGATCACAGTATATTTATTGTAACCTTATAAACCCTACTTCTCAGACATATATAGACGTATATTCAACCAATGACTGAATTTCTTCTCACCAAATCACTAGAGAGCTCAGCTTCAGGTCGGAGAGAAATGATGCCCTCATCAACCACTCTCAGGGAACACAGAGACCCCGGGGATGCTTGTAGATGAAGGGACACATTTGATCCAGGGGTCTTTTCATAGTCGGAGAAGCCAGCAGTCACCTAAGAACACAATAAGAAGTAAGGCTGCTTTGCTAACAATGTTACTTGCAACTGCAGTAGTGCAGTAACCTATAGCAACCAATCGATTGTTATAAATTGTAGATAGATGAAAATTAAAGAATGACTTTTTGCCCACATCCTCATTCAACCAATCAGCTCTTTGATCTGACAAATGTTGTTGGCTCCTTGTTGTCATGTCTCTGAGTTTTTTGTGTATATATTGATCAGTTTACATTAGTTGTACCTAATTTTGGGGCTGCCCCCCTGGGGGTAAGGGAATAAGTTGTTGGGACTAAAGGTAAGTTAGGGTGATATTAGAGAACTTAAGTCAAGCTTGAAAGCCAGTCAGGCTGAGATTTGTGTATTTCATCTCCTAGATATTCTTGGAACCATGGCTGAATGACTGACACAGTGTTTTCCTTTATGTGTAACTTTTATATGAGCTCAGGGGGGAAAAGCTGATGAAAGGTTGGGCCTCCAAGTGCACATAATACTGCCCTACATTATTTTATTTAGTATTCAGCCTGTAGGCAGCCAGATAGACAAATGATTGCAATTGGCTGCCGGTGTCTGTCCTGGTGGTTTGGTCTGTACATTCAGTGGCTTAATAGAAACTGCTTTGCATCTTGGGTATTTTTAGGTAAATGGCAGCTCCATAGACAGTCTTTTCTCACCTTGTTTTTAAAGCACTTGTCGACTCTGAACTCCTCGGTATCGCCTGCTACCCAGCCGTTGGCAAGTATTGCATAAACCAGAATTTGTGCCTTTGGAGCGATGTCAGCTGTCACCAGGAGAGGGAGCTCTATAGTGCCTGTCAAAACTGAACCCCCCCCAAACGGAGCACAATATGTTACCTTTGTTACAAGATGCACGTTAGCTTACAATAAGGGTCCATCAATGCTTTTCCCAACACAACAGTATAACGTTTGTGCTAATATAATCTTGACCGGCGCTCTAGTGAGACGCTACAACTAGTATTGCTGTGTGTATCTCTAAGTGATAGCATGGTTGTGGTGTATAGAGCTAGGAGAGATATTTATAATATCCAAGGGCGGGAGGGAAACCATCTACCAACCATATGGTTTGAGGCAACCATGAAGAATCCGTCAAGTGATTTTTTTTTTTTTTCGAGTGGGATTATTGTTCTGACAGTTTGGGGTGGCAGATAGCTGTGGAACATTTTTTTTACACTCTTAGCCCCTATGAGAAAGTCATTGAGAAACCCTTGATATCCTGAGGAATCATCTGTTCATCATCTCTATGCCATCTACGATGTACTTTACATTTACCTGAGTCTCTGCTGACATTTAGCTCCAGCTTGCCATTTAATGCCAGTTCCCCTTTGGCCATGACCTAAGAAACAAAATGGGAGAATCAGCTCTCCAACACCAATGATATGTGTATATGGTATATGTGTATATGGACTTCCCCCAGGCTATTGGCCACTCTGTACCACATAGTGTAGTTCCAAGGAGTTCTGTTCTCTACCAAGCTCGCTCCCACGGATCAGATAGTCAATCTCTATTGGGTACTGCTGGTCGCACAACAGAGTATGATCCACTGGTTGGACCTTTAGGAAGCTGTTAGTAATGGCAGAAAATGGCTGCAAGGTCTGATGGGCATCTTGGTAATAAGGATTCAGCTCCCCATAGACAAATTCCATATTTTCTTTCTGGTATCTGGCCTGACAAAGGAGAATCAGAATCAACTGTTGCACTGACACATACCAACCCAAGAATTCTTAACAGTGATATCATTGATCTAAAGACATATCTGGTGCTTCCTTCATTGCCAAAAATCACCCATAATGCAGTGTGACTCCTCCCATTACAGTATGTGTGACATTAGCGACAATTGCGTTTGCTTAAGGATTATTTATTAATGCATTTATTTCTAGTACTTGTTTCCCTCCCATGGAAGGACCCTATAGAAAACCCCTAGATAGTTTCTTATCCAGGCCTAACCACTATACATTACTCAGAGCTAGTATTTTTACTTGCTGTTATCTCCTACAGCTTTGTACATACAAATACATTCCCAACTGAACAGTGTCAGAGTCCTTTTGAAAAGAAAAACTATTTGCTCCTAGGGAGCTCACTGCCTGCAGGCCTGGATACTCTGTAGAGTTCTGATCCGTAGACCAAGGACATCATTTGCTTCTGCCATGTATGGCAAGGATCCAGTAGTAGAACCCTAGTAGCACCTTTGCTTCTCATATTAGTAGCTGCCAACCACGGATCTCTAAAAAGACTCATAATGGAAGAAACCTGGATCATTGAGCTGGTACCCAAACCGCTATTAAGTGCAAAATATGGTGCAGTACCTTAACTCCAGGTAGTACCTTCTGTACAGGAAAGCATTACAGGCACAGAAAGTATGTGACCTTTCCATCTTATCATTGCAACGACACATATTATTTATTGTATATTTTCTACAGTACATAGAGGGTGATCAAACCTGAAGTCCTCCAGCTTTTGAGCTGCTTCTAGTCTATTATGGTGGGGAATGCTGATAGTTGTAAGTCAACATTTGGTGGGGAGCTTCAGGTTGGCCCACCAGATACCTGTTTCTAAGTTCCCTAGAATAGTCAGACTTTATCCTCACCACTTACCGACAGCCAGACTGTGTTTCCGTTCCAGAGCCTTGTATCCAATGTAAATGGAGCCTGGCCAGATTCATCTGTTTCATACGGCCTTTCCCTGGACTCCGAGTCATACTCTTCTACGAGATACAGAGTCTTGGATTTCATAGGTTTTCCGTCCGCACCTTCTAATCTCATCTGAAAACCAGAATGAAAAACAAAAGAAGTCATTTATAACCTGCAAGTGTGGTTATGGTTGGTCAACTTTGGGCGCAGTCAACACGTGAAAAAATGTCATTCATTGAAGGTGCTTGCATCCAAAGCTGCCCCTTGCACCACTGATTCCATCCCACCTACTCTTGCAAATTGCACACAGTGCGACTATTGGTGCAGGAAAATCCTGATGGTACCACCACCCTTAAAGATGGTGGTAGCTCCAAAGTTCCCCCAGCAAAATGCATCAATGGGCACAGCCAACATGCATCTTAAGAATTGGACAGAGATGACATTTTGATGTGGGACCACCGAAGATTTTCAACACAATTGAGTTCAATTGGTATCAGAGCACAGGTTCAACTGCGCACATTATGGTGCATCATCTCCAATCATCCAATACAGGGACTTGTGCCCAAAAATGCACTCTATCATCAGATAGAGGTGATTGGGTCCCTGGGTCCATACTCACCGTTCCCCTGTATCGGAGGCCAGTCTTGTAATAAGATTCCGATATTTCTGAGCCATCGATGGTCACCTTGGCAATCATAGCTGATATACGGCAGCTCCCAGTACCATTGATTTGAACCCCTGCGGTGGTCAAGACAAGAGTTACTGAGGCCACAGGATGGCTTTTCTCCTTGGTAGCATTTTTTTCCCCTCTACGTTTTCTGACAAACTATTACGTGCTTTAAAAAGTCCAAACCCTGACCTCACTGATTCGAAGCATCTCCGTAATTATGACTTTTACATCTAAAGGCCTTGCCAGGTGGAAAGTTTGGAAAGGAAAATGGCACCAAAGTAGAAAAGTGGGACCTTAGAGAAGCCTATAGCATAAAAGGCCGGCATGCCCACACTGTGGGACTGGATGGGTTCTTCTACTTCTCTTCTATATGACCTATTCTTTCTTTTGGCCCTACTGGAACCGTTATGCAAAGTGCGGCGGCGCATGTATAGACAGAGGCAGGGCCCCCGATACTGAACCTAGGGCAGAGAATAAGATCGCCAATACGTTATTATCGTGACTAAGACAATTTTTTCGTAAGCATTTTCGTGATATTTGCAATCATCAGAATTTATTGTATCCAATCCGAATTTTACCCATTTCGGGATTCCAACTCGTACTTTGATGAATAGGCCCCTTAGGGTACTTACACCAAGGGGGCCATTTACTAAGGTTCGGAATTTTTTCTTTTATGATTTGGATTTTTTTGAGCATCCAAACTTCAAAAGCAGCAGATAAAAAAATTGGACGCTGTTTTCTTGTGGGGCAATTTGAACTTGAACTTTTGCAACTTTTGTGCAACTTTTTTTTCTGCACATACGGTTTCAGTTCACACTTTTTAGTAAATGTCAGACATTCGTGGAAATTATGTTATTCAAATTTTTAATAAGAAAAAACTGAGAACAGCTAGGGGGGAATTCACAAAAGTGCTGATATTGAGACAAAATAAAAGTGGAGATAGATTTGTCGGATTTTCCACCTAATTTACAAACCTCCATCTCCATTCGCCTTTAGCTGTTAGTAAATCTGTCGGTGCCACAGACCCAGTCCTACAGCTACAGGAGCCTCGGGGGAAGGATTTTACCGGCAGGATTTTGCCTTTCATTTGCCATTTGTCATTTCACTTTGGGGCATTTCTTGAGGGGTAATTTTAGTTTGCCCAGGGAAACTATACATCATTTTTTTAGGACAAGCTGGGCTTTCTAATGTTTCTATATTTCTGTGTTATTCCACTTCTGTAACAAGATTTATGGGTCTAAATACCTTCTTCATGGGAAAAAGTGGATGAAGGGCCCACCCCCCGCACTACTTCCCTCCCACTGGGTTTTTATCCAGTGCCCTGTTGGGCCAGTCCAACCCTGTACCCCAATATCCCAGTTTGGGTGCCAGTGTGCTGGGCTGTTTGCTGATCCCCAAGATGGCTGCTGGGAACAGGTGGGGGGCAATGCTGTTAAGCAGCTCTGTAGTTCTGGACATGCTATGGGGGCACAGATACGTTGGGGCAAATGTCAGTGAAGTGATTAAAGAGGGGGCACTGCCACAGAAAGTGTACAGACCAGACAGAAGACAAATACTGTGAATGTATTATACTGAAATAGTGATGCTAATACTGTAGAAGTGGGATTGTATAACCTTTCTTTTTCTTTTTTCTCTATTGTGTTTATAAAACTGAAATACCCCAATAAAAATTATTGAAACCTAAAGAGGGGGCACTGCTGCTAAAACTAAAAATTTGCCTGGGAGGCTTTACTTTTCCTTTAAATAAAAATGTATTACAAAATGTTATTATTGCCTCATTCATTAAGCTAAAGCTATCATACCAATGCAAATGTGAGGTAAAAACTTTTTTATATATAAGATATAAATGAATCTTTTTGTTTAATCGGTGTTTTACTTTAATGTTAATAAGGCTAATCCCCATTAATACGTTAATGACCCCCCAATGGGGCCCCTACCAGAGGTGGGAAATGGAGACTGGGTGAAACAAAACCGAAGAGCTCAGAATTTATCTGACAGGGTTACACTGAGCTTTACTCCATTTTAAAAATGTCTGGGAAGATATTGTCTAAAAGACAAACTCACAAAAGTGTCTGTAAACTGTCTTTCTTTCACCACAAACTGAAACATGGCGGTTGAGTTGGAATTTAGGTGGATTTCTGTTTGTGAATATGGAGAAAGTGTTTTCCACCAGTTTTCCCACCACTTTTACTCCAAAAAATGTCTCCGTGCACCTTTGTGAGTTCCCCCCTATGGGTTTTA
Organism: Xenopus tropicalis; assembly: GCF_000004195.4. Classification (NCBI taxonomy): domain Eukaryota; kingdom Metazoa; phylum Chordata; class Amphibia; order Anura; family Pipidae; genus Xenopus; species Xenopus tropicalis. The sequence goes on along the minus strand of NC_030683.2, from coordinate 7,322,690 downwards.
CAAATGGTGTCATTGTTTTATTGTCAGCCTTCATGACGGCTGGTCTCACACACAGGGGGCCACACCAGATTTGTGATGGGGTGCAGTTGTTTTCTGTGATTGCCAAATGGCTGCTATGTCTAAAGAAGTAAAAGGGCCCAATGCTTCCAAAACACTGTGTTTGAGTGCAGCCAATAAACGTGGGACTGACCATCCTTATAAATCCTGTCAATTCTTTTCTCTTCTTCTATGTGAACTCTAATTTGTCCTTAAAGTCAACCTTTGAACCCCACAAGACACAACAAGCTGCTAAACTGGACCCGTAGTTTGTCGTCTTATGATTTGCTTTAGAGATAACTAAACTTCTCATGGTTTAGCAACCTTCACCAACTGACCTTCACTGCATGTATAATTACATATTGTTATACCCAATGTCTACTATACAATATCTATTAGAAGAAAGACGGAGAAGGCAAGGTGGATAGAGATATGTAAAGATTCTGAAGGTTATGTTCCAGGCTGTACTGGTCCGTTCTTACCTGTTTCACGTCCTACAAGAAAAGCCGAGGCTTCGAAGTTAGCCTGGTAGTTGTAGGAACGTAGCTGGAAGGAATCTGTAAGTATCTCCCATGTCCTGCAGCCATTTTTTTCAGTCTTGGAAAAGAAAAGACATAGGTCTATGTGAGACATCCAGATCCATTCATTGTTCTACTCAAATAACGGTAGGTCCATAGATGGTACAAGGAAGCCCTGTGAATGGTTGATGTGGGTTTATTTGGAAGAGATAATATCTTCCCTGGATGGCACCCACTGGTGGGCCAATGTAACACAATTTACAAAATCTGTACTGGGTGTAACCCACAGCCATTGGTTGTTTCTGTATATGCTACTTGCTGATTGGATACTGTGATAACATTTCGGCAAAGATTTTAATGGTGTATCCATTAAAAAAAAAATGCTGCGAGGAAATTGTCATGTGGCAAAAATGAAAGAAAAACCTTTCCCAAATTTATTTTTTCCTAAATAGGAAGATTATTAAAATTTAGGGGAACTACTATTTTTACTCAGTTCCTACTGGAACAAAAACTTATTGAATGAAGTGAAATTTGCCCTACACACATACTCACTCACAAACACACTCACACTCATATGATAGTGACAATGCTTCCAGAGTGTTAATGGGTGCTGGGAGAGTTTGCACAATAGCCAATACAGGTATGGGATCCATTATCCGGAAACCCGTTATCCAGAAAGCTCTGAAATACGAAGCCCGTCTCCCATAGACTCTATTTTAATCAAATAATGTAGAATTTTAAAATTGATTTCATATTTCTCTGTAATAATAAAACAGTACCTGTACTTGATCCCAACTAAGATATAATTACCCCTTATTGGTGCAGAACAGCCCTATTGGGTTTATTTAATGGTTAAATGATTCCCTTTTCTCTGTAATAATAAAACAGTACCTGTACTTGATCCCAACTAAGATATAATTACCCCTTATTGGGGGCAGAACAGTCCTATTGGGTTTATTTAATGGTTAAATGATTCCCTTTTCTCTGTAATAATAAAACAGTACCTGTACTTGATCCCAACTAAGATATAATTACCCCTTATTGGGGGCAGAACAGCCCTATTGGGTTTATTTAATGGTTAAATGATTCCCTTTTCTCTGTAATAATAAAACAGTACCTGTACTTGATCCCAACTAAGATATAATTACCCCTTATTGGGGGCAGAACAGCCCTATTGGGTTTATTTCATGGTTAAATGATTCCCTTTTCTCTGTAATAATAAAACAGTACCTGTACTTGATCCCAACTAAGATATAATTACCCCTTATTGGGGCAGAACAGCCCTATTGGGTTTATTTAATGGTTAAATGATTCCCTTTTCTCTGTAATAATAAAACAGTACCTGTACTTGATCCCAACTAAGATATAATTGATCCTTATTGGCGGCAATACCCTTGGTCCCGAGCATTTTGGATAACGGGTCCTATACCTGTATATCACATGCCTAGTGTAGAACACATAATGCCCTGACATGGCAGTACCATCATTACCTGCCCATTGTATACAGTGCATATATCTTGTGGGCGTGGGTAAGGGCCCCAGTAATATTTCACCACACGGCGGCAAAGCCTGACGCTAATATTACCCTGAACGGGTTTCCCGAAGGTGTGCCTGGTAGACAGTCAATGAGAATGAGAGAAAAAAATGAAAATGTAAGAGAATCAGATAAATTAGACACCCATAATACAACTGTTGGGCCTATGCATAACCCCATTAATAAAAATGGCAGCCATGTTTACCAACCAAGTGATGATTCATGTATTTAGTGGCCATATGTTGGCAGAGGGGGCAATGCATTGAGCCTGTAGCAGTAGGTAAGCACCATGTGTGCCCAGAGGTTTCATGCTAAAAGCCGTTATAGGAAGGGGGGCAGCAAACGTTCCATGTTCACTAAGGGTCTCCAATGGGGGATAGACAAGAAGCCTTCACCACGTGGACACAAAACCCCTCAGGGTAAGTTCCTTTCTACAGGGACACTAGGGACTTCACATTTACCTGCCGCACACCTTCAACTGGAACGCCTTATCCAGAAGGGTCACCACGGAAGGAAGCAGGACAAAGACTTCAAATTTAGGTATCGCTGTGAAACAGAGAAACATGTTGGTAGATGTGTCTATAAGGATTCTCGTTCATCCAGGCCATGATATACAGTATCTAGTAGAATTAAGTCTAAAGCCACTGGAGTTTTTTTGGAAAACGTTTCACGCCCTCATCCACGTGGCTTCTTCAGTTCAAACTTGGATAAGTGGTGAAACCTATTTTCAAAAAAACTCAGAAAGTCTAGTGGATCTATCTACTAGATACTGTATGTCGGTAAATGAGTCTCTTGAGTATAAACCATTTCACCTTTATCTTTCAATCACCAGTGAGCTCCTGGTGGAAAAGGTCACACAATAGTGCAGTTTTAATTACTAGAGCAGCGGTCCCCAAACTACGGCCCCCAGGGGAATAAACCCGGCCCCCACTGCACCCTCACCCCTGGCTGCGGAGAGAGAGGACACAGCGGGGAGCGGCACAGGGGAGCTGAGAGGGAGGACGGACAGCAGACTGGGGGGAACTGGCAAAGGTAGGACTCAGTGTTAATGAACGTAGCGCCGGGGAGGTAAAATGCAACCAGCCTTGGCCACAGTTTGATGGCGACGGCGGAGGGGGGGCGGGAGTGGAATGCCACAGTCTGCCTAAGGGGAGGGAGTGCTGGTGATGGCGGTCCTGCCCCCTAACAGTCTGAGGGGCCCTTGATACGGCCCCTTGGTTCAGAAGTTTGAGGACCCCTGTACTAGAGGTTCATCTTTGACCCCAGTTCAACACTTATTGGGAACCCAGGCCATTTCCAGCCATACTTTTAGTGGTGTTGGGCAGAACAACATGCATACCCTAGTTCCTCTGCATTTATGAATGGTATAAGTAGATGGGATCCCGACTTACTGAACTCCAACACATGGAATTTCTGATGACCATTGGGCGTATGGATACTGTATGTTCCTTGAGCTGCCTCTGGGGCCAGAGAGAAGGACAGGTCTATGAAGCCTTGATGTGGGGTAAGATTTGACCACTGCCCAATCTGGTTCCCATTAGGATCCTCAAAAACAAGAAAAAAAGCACTAATCACCATTTTTTAATGAATTTATTTATATCAAAACGATACACTTCTTTATATTACCTTTAGCTCGACAAATGGACACTTCCAATATCATAAATCATGGGTTTCAGGCACCATTAGGAGAAAGTTTAAAAGAATAAAAGAGAAATAGGTGTTATTACATATGAATAAAAGACATCATTTTAACATTACCGTCTCCATGCCTCCTTACCTTGTCATTTACAGCGCGGAATTCCCTGTCAAAGCTTAGGATTCCAAATTTCACTGCAACAGGAAACAGAAGGATGACCCAAACCCTCCAGATACAGTATACTGTAGGTGCCTTTTGCTTCCCACAAATTCTCCCCTCGTGGACTATGTTAGTTCCCTTAAGAATTCCCTCATCTCCCCATCACATTTCCCCATCTATCTTCATGTTGTGCCCCTAGATCTAGGTGCCTTTTGCTTTCCACAAATTCTCCCCTCGTGAACTATGTTAGTTCCCTTGAGAATTCCCTCATCTCCCCATCACATTTCCCCATCTATCTTGATATTGTGCCCCCTAGATCTAGGTACCCTTTGCTTTCCACAAATTCTCCCCTCGTGGACTATGTTAGTTCCCTTAAGAATTCCCTCATCTCCCCATCACATTTCCCCCATCTATCTTCATGTTGTGCCCCTAGATCTAGGTGCCTTTTGCTTTCCACAAATTCTCCCCTCGTGAACTATGTTAGTTCCCTTGAGAATTCCCTCATCTCCCCATCACATTTCCCCATCTATCTTGATATTGTGCCCCCTAGATCTAGGTACCCTTTGCTTTCCACAAATTCTGCCCTCGTGGACTATGTTAGTTCCCTTAGAATTCCCTCATCTCCCCATCACATTTCCCCCATCTATCTTCATGTTGTGCCCCTAGATCTAGGTGCCTTTTGCTTTCCACAAATTCTCCCCTCGTGGACTATGTTAGTTCCCTTGAGAATTCCCTCATCTCCCCATCACATTTCCCCATCTATCTTGATATTGTGCCCCCTAGATCTAGGTACCCTTTGCTTTCCACAAATTCTCCCCTCGTGGACTATGTTAGTTCCCTTGAGAATTCCCTCATCTCCCCATCACATTTCCCCCATCTATCTTCATGTTGTGCCCCTAGATCTAGGTGCCTTTTGCTTCCCACAAATTCTCCCCTCGTGGACTATGTTAGTTCCCTTGAGAATTCCCTCATCTCCCCATCACATTTCCCCATCTATCTTGATATTGTGCCCCCTAGATCTAGGTGCCTTTTGCTTCCCACAAATTCTTCGCTTGTGGACTATGTTAGTTCCCTTGAGAATTCCATCACATTTCCTCTACCTATCTTCATGTTGTGTCCCCTAGATCTGCTTCCAGAAAACTCCCTCGTGGACTGTTAATTTCCTTGTAATCCCCTTGAGAATATCCTCAGCATCATTGTGGTAAGGATCCCCTTGATTGGCTGCTCCTGGTGCACTCAGCATCCATGCCCCTTGCTCACCTGTTTGACCTGGCTTGTAAATGGGTTGACTGGTTTGAATGATGGTGGACACAGCAACACTGCGGATTAAGATTTGCTTACTCTCAGTTATTTCTGTGGTTTTTCCCATCAATGATATATGAATAGTGGCCACTTCCTCCGTGCCGCCTGCTGGTGGAGGAGTCTAGGAAGGGAAAGTAATATAATGGATATGTAAGGGGAGGTTGGGGTGGGGGTAAGAATGGAGGTAGGGTGTCTAGCTTGTGCCAAGTACCTGAAAGGAGAAACATTGTATCTGAGTGGCCTCTGTTAGGTGATGTTGGTACAGGGTTGTGTCTCGTCCCTCTGTCTGTAGGGTAGTTGTAAGAGTCAGATTCTCTCGTGCTCCACTGACATGGACACATGCTCTCTCAGTAGAGGGATAATGAACCTCCGCGGGCGCCAACAGTATATAGTACCTGTGGGGAGCAGCAAGACCTTCATTATATTCCACATTCATCCATCCGTGCTTTACCTTTCTGGGATTCATTCCTTCTCTTCTACCAGCCCTCATGTCAGAGCCAGGCAGTACTACACGTAGTAATGATCGATACGATATGTACTAATTTCCAAGGTTTTCAAATCACCTAAACACGTAAATAACCTCAGAAGCACAGGCGTACTAGTAACCCACTCGTAAGCATGACCAGAATGTAACCTCTTCTATAAAATATTAAGCAAATAATGATATTAGAAGCGACAGAAGGGTTCTGTGACCTTATAAAGGCAAAGGGAGTTATACAGGGAACTCTGAGTATCACTCATGTATTATAAGGGATAATGTACCCCCTACTGTAAATGATAAGGATATTAGCAGTCACTGAGGGGTTCTGTGCCCATATAAAGGCACAAGGCTGCAGGCTGAGTTATACAGGGAACTCTTGAGTATCACTCATGTATTATAAGGGATAATGTACCCCCTACTGTAAATGATAAGGATATTAGCAGTCACTGAGGGGTTCTGTGACTATATAAAGGCACAAGGTTTAGAGAACTATGATAATGTACCTCCTACTGTAAATGCTAAGAGTTAGCAGCCTTTATAAAGATATATTTACAGGTTATTTATAGCTTTTTGTATTGCCAAACTATTCTTCACTCACCAAATTTCTCCCTCTCATGAAACCAGAAGAAACCCAGATTACTTACGGGGCTGCAGCCTGTGCGAATACTTTCCAAATCAGAGAGCAGAAGAGCAGCAGAAGGAACATCTTCTGAGAAGTCCAGAAACAGATGTCTGGAAGCTGCAGGACAATCTCTGCTCCTGTATTATACCTGAGACTTCTGTGGCTTTTCTTCCATAATAATCTGCTGGCATCCGTTCCTTTCCCTGCCCACCCCCTGGTTTGGGGTCTCTCCCAATTTGTATTTGTATTCTCTCTATTAACCTATAGTTACGCCATTGTCAGTCCTCCCTTCCCCATGTTCTCCTTAATGAGTACCTTCAGCTTGGCTCTTGGGTTTTGTTACCTTAATATCCTGGTAACGCCTCCCTGGCATTATCCCTTGGTGTCTCTCTACCTTTCGACGTGCCAGGCACAAAATTAAGAAAGCAGACGCCTCGTGTTCCATCTTCAGTGTGTGTCAAGAAAACAAGGCTTTGCTAGGATTTTCATTCAGTTACAAGTTCCAGTTTATCAACTTGAAACCTTTTTGAGTTCCAAAAACTGTGTTCATTTTGTAAGAAATGCTATTTTTGTGCTTCGGTGCAGAGAAGTAGTTACTATTTCTAATGCACTACATTGCTCAGAAGACAAGAGCCATTGCGCTCATTGCTAGGAGCAGATTCATTACTGAATGAATTCAATGAGAATCATCTGTGCCACTGGCCAAAGCTCCAATGTAATGGAACTATGGGAGATATAAATCCTAAACCAGTATGAACCTCTCTTCCACCCCTGGTGCATCTCAAGCTGCAATGATTGAAGCTTTTTTTTCCTTTGTGTGGAAGATCCCTTAATACAGGGGTCGGGAACATTTTTGGCTGAGAGAGCCATAAACACCACATATTTTAAAATGTTATTCCGTGAGAGCCATACAATGGCCAATGGGAGCTAGGCCGAAGCCGAGGCCTCGATTTGCGGCTACCTGTGGAGGACGATGCGGCTTCAGGCCCGTTCGCCCGCGGATGCTGGGGGGCAAGGTAGGATGGGTGTCATCTTTAGCTGTTCAATATGGCTTGTTAGCGGTATTACTAGAGGGCTACCTAGCACAGTGTACAGTTGGCTTCTCTTTGTAGCCCCAACAGAGACATATTGGCCACCTTTTATTTTCAATTCAAGCGCGAACTGTCACAGGTTTCTGCTCCAATGTCCCTCTCAGTTCCCTGGTTCAAGTGCAACCCAGTAAGGATGCCAGATGCGGAGGAGGGAGTGGCCTATGCTCGGCGGATGGAAAACGTGTTCTAAGGCTTAGAACACGTCTTCTATCCGCCGAGCACAGGTCACGCCCCCCGTTATTTTTTTTATTAAAGTTTGGCAGCGAGCCAGGTGCGGCCATCAAAAGAGCAACATCTGGCTCGCGAGCCATAGGTTCCCTACCCCTACCTTAATATATGCACAGTGGCATGAAACCTAAAGAAGTGAACTCTGTTGGATACATGACAGTGGCTACCAACCCAACTACCCTTGATGAGTCAGCAACTTATCTGTGGGGTTCAAAATGATGGTCTCCTTGACCAAACAATCTGGTCAGCCAGGTCATATTGGGCACAGAGACGCTCCTTTGATGACCTTACCAAATGAACTGATCTTCGTGAGTGCGACTGTAACTCCCAAATACATCTGGGAGTGCCACACCAATAACCACCCATGAAATGTGATTTCTCCAAGAAGTCACACTTTGCTGTAACGAGTATCTAAAGTTAATTTCAAAGCCCATTTTGCAATCCTTCTGTTCCATAATGTTCCTTCTCGGCACGGCATGGAACACATTCCCCCTGAAGCGCTCTCACGGAAGATGTTATTAACGTTGGCACACTGTAGCATCTCATTCATTATGGGCCAACACGAATAAGAGTTTAAAATGGGAATGACGTGGAGTTCTGGCTGTGACTGTATAAAGCAAATATTAATAATAAACAGAGGGTGGGTGTTCAGCAGGATTCCATTGGGTTAAACATATGAATTCATACAAATGGTAGAAAGATATCACCTGAAATGTGGACAGAAATTTTAGAAACCTATAACACAACCCTAATCAGCTCCAAAGATAAGATGATCCAATTCAGATTTTTACACTGAACCTATCTAACCCCCCATAGACTTCACCGAATCAACTCAAAAATCCCCGACATTTGCCCAAATTGCTCGCAATCCCCGGCGACTATATACACATGATGTGGGAATGTCCTCCAATTAAAAGGTGTTGATCCAAAATAATTGGAGAAACCAGCCATTTACTGGCACTCATAATACCTCTAGACCTAACTTTACTGTTTCTAAATCAAGTGGAAGGACAGAACTCCCGCCCTGGCTGAAAGAACACTATTGTGCTTTCTCTTTATACAAGCCAAGAGATTAATTACTCTTAAATGGAAATCAGAACAACCCCCCCAAAAAGACAATACATTGACCTAATTAACAGCTCAGTCCCCCTATACCCCCTGACATACCTAAGCAGAGGATGTCCCCAAAAATTTGGCAAAGTATGGACGCCTTGACTAACTGAACACTTACCTGCATTAAGGCCCCCATACACGTGCCGATAGAAGCTGCCGATATCGGTCCTTGGACAGACTTGGCAGCTTATTGGCCCGTGTAGGGCAGAACCGAGCGGCCTGGCCGACCGATATCTGCCCTGAAATTGGCCAGATATCGATCGCCCAGGTTAGAAAATCCAGTTGGATCGGGGACCGCATCGGCTTGTTGATGTGGTCCCCGAACCGACTGCCCCATTGCCGCTTAAATAATCCAGTCGTTTGGCCCATCGGATTATTATTTTTTTTAACTTCAAGCTCCCTGATATCGCCCACCCATAGGTGGGGATATCGGGGGAAGATCCGCTCACTTGGTGATCTCGCCAAGAGAGCGGATCGGCCGTGTATGGGGACCTTTACTACCATAAATGAGAGTCAGCCCCCTCTTACCCCTACATCCCCCTCCTGCCTCCCCATTCCCTTCCCCCCGGGGAACCACAGCACACTCCATAAGTTGGGAAATAGTTTATTAGCACAAATATCTGTAACAATGTCCAGTTGTCTATACATTTATCTATGAACGTATAAGAACTGACCGCCTGTACTGATCATCTATACAAAGACGTCATTATTCAGACTAACTGTAATATCCAATATGACATGTTGTTCAGTCTTTTCTTCTTTACTCTTTCCTTTCATCTTCCATATTCATATGTATTCATCAAGGATTGTGAGACCCTCATTTCATTCATTGATCCAATCCCCGTTGTACAAACTGTATGAATATGAATGAAAACTCACCTACTATTTCTTATTTCTTGGCTGAAGAATAGACTTTTCCGATGCCCATGTAGCTGGCACGGCTCTCTCTTCTTGGTTCCTCCCTGTTTACAGCAGCAGATACACTTCATGGAAAGTTATATTTCTCTTGGCAAAGTTATGTGTAATTGCCCCAGCTACAGTAAGTGCACTCTGTGGTTGGGACTTGGCAGTTGTGAGGATAGAAACTCACTGGGAACATCAATTCACCCTTTGGAGTTACTACAGTTGGGCTCCAATATTACTTACCCAGTTTTTATGTTTTCCCAGAATCAATGCTGTTTTGATGCAGTTCCCCTGGAAAACAAAGTTGGGGTTCTCCTCTATAAGGACTGATGAGTGCCTTCTTCAGGCAGTGAACCCTGTTCAAACACACTTTGACAATGCAGTGGTTTTTATGGGCTAACCTAATGTATTACACCATTTGTAAGTACAGGTATAGGACCCATTATCCAGAATGCTCGGGACCAAGGGTATCCTGAGGCATAGAGGTGGGGCTGACAAAATATGCTTGACAGGTCAGATTTATAGATCCCTCTACAACAGGTATTGGTGTTTTAATAAAAAATAATTTGGTGTTCCTATTTAATCCATAAACATAAGATTTTTAATGACACCTTATGGCCATAGAGCAAGGGTTGTCAAATGTATTTGCTTCAAGACCTCCTTCTTGAGGCACCAACCACCTTCAGGCTTCAGCAATCGTAACGGAAACCCAGCGACGACACTGGGTTTCGGGAATTGCATTTCTGCAATTTCCATTATTTTTCCCGAACAGGCTTTTGTATGGAAACCGACAAGCTTTATCTGCCCAAAGCCCAGAGCCAACAAACTCACACAGGGTTCCCTTTACGACTGCTTGAGTCTGAAGGATCAGGCCCCAAGGGATCGGTCCAGAACTTCTATATCTAGGGGAGAAAGGATAAGCATTATTTCCACCCTCTTTTCCTCACCACTGCTTCTGTGTCCCACCCAGAGGAACAAGCCTAATTGCTTTGGAACAAACACCGTGCAGTATCTAAGCCCAGCAACTTCAAGACAAACTGCTTCTGTATGAGTGCCTAGAAATCCCCAGTTAATCAACCCAGTATGATTTGATGTTCTAGGTATTTCAACTTTCTCTAGGTATTGTACATGGTGTATTTCAGAATGCTAAACCAGTTGCAAGCAATGGATTTCCAAGATCCACCCATGAAAATCTACCCGTTGTCCTCGTGTTCTAGACTGCTCTAGAACCTGCTAGTGGTTAACATGAGACACAAATAACATAAGCAATTGGATTGGGTTGGGGTCAGTCTTTGTCCAAATTAGCAAAATGGCAGAATGCTTGCATGGATGAATTAAACACGATATGGAATTAAGCTTCTCGTAAACCAAAAGGCCTTCTTGTTGTGCCTAAATATGCCACATGTTGCTATCTAAACATCCAGCTTTGGTCCAGCAATTACTGAATTAGAAACATTAATGGCAGGTGTTTGTGATCATTTATATAACTAAGAGCAGGGATCCCCAACCTTTCTTACTCGGGAGCCACAGTCAAATGTAAAAAGACTTGGAGAGCAACACAAGCACCATAACAGTTCATGGAGGAGCCAAATAAGGGCTGTGATTGGCTATTAGGGGCCTCTATGCACCCTATCAGCTTACAGGGGGCTTTATTTGGTAGAGAATCTTGTTTTTATTCAACCAAAACTTGCCCCCAGGTCAGGAATTCAAACATAACTCCCTGGTTTGGGGGCACTGAGAGCAACACCCAAGGGGTTGGGGAGCAACATGTTGCCCTGAGCTACTCGTTGGGGATCACTAAGAGGATAACAAAATCATAACGTATTCCCAGAATAACAGAAACGTTGTGTCTCACATAGGGACATGGTTAAGGACAAGGAGGAGCCACAGGAAAGTGGAGGCAGTGCATGAGGAGTCTATGCTTTGTCATAGTGTGACTGGCGCCAGCTGTTTCCACCATTCGTCCCTTTGTCATGAACAAAGGCTCCTTAGATACCTCAGATTTGGACATTTTACAAACAAAATATTTTTGTCGTGCAGCTTATTACAGCAACTCCATGGTCTAATCAGTGTAGTTCCTACTGTGATTATCCTTTAATTAAAATCATCTCTGGAGTACACGGATCTCCAGCACTGTTTTGTTATGGGACATAATAGGTGAGACTGTGTTTAACCAAGTGGAGCGTCACCTCAAATAAGGTTGCCACCTTTCCTACAAAAACTTTCCCCCTACCTAAATCTGACTCCAGTGGGATCTGTGACCTGTACTGCCAATGGCACTTGGCATCGAATACCGTAGCAGCTGGGCCAATACACCAGCCAGTCAGGCCCGGATTTGTGGAGAGGCCACAAAGGCCCGGGCCTAGGGTGTCATGAAAATGACCTAACAAGCGTATGCTCGACCACTGGAGAGAAACCGTGTAGCATTCCAGCACTTTATTTTTGTAAAGTCCAATGACATCACACAGCGACAAATCGTAAAATAGCAAAAAGGCAGTTCCAAAGTCCCACAGAAGTAAATCCACAGTCTGAAGAAAATAATGGCCGAAGAATCACTGAAGAAGTTGATCCGAAGTGCAGGAATCCTTTCCTCTCTCTCTCTCTCTGAAGACTGACTTCCAAGATCTCTTTGGGGCTCTTTTTATGTCCCTGTGGGCCCATTCTCCCAGCAAGCCCCTATTGTTTCTATGCAGGGGTGGGGAGACGTATAGGTGCCAGGGTAACTGGATTATCTGCCTACTGTTACCAATCAGGCCGGGGCAGACATGTTGGAGCCTTTGGGTATCAGTCCCTAATCTCATCAGAGAGAAATTAAATCAATTCCGCCATTGTTTAAAATAAACCCGTCACATAGGGCGGCACAAATTTGGGGGCGGCAATCTTGAGCTTTTTCATCCATATGGAGCAGTGGGAACCTCTCCCCCACTGCTCCATATGCGAATGTTTACACCCTGCATGCACGTTGGGGAGGGGGCGGTGCCGATCGCATGTTCGCACATGCGCATGGGGGGGGGTGTGTGCCGATCGTGCGCATGCTCGGAGGGAGGCGGCAGGATTACAAATCCGGCCCTGCAGCCAGTACTCTATACCGAACTGGCAGTATGGCCATAATAGGGGTTTGTGTAGATCCTCGAGAGGGGACTGCATCAACAGGCCTATGAGCCGCTGACCTACTGGAACTTCTCAACTGCCCATTCCCCTGTTGGATATGAGTTGGGGAGGCTGTCATTTGGGCCCTATATATGGGCAGTACTGGAATGGCCAAGGCAGCAGCTAATGTGGTGCCAAAAATGGCAGCCTTTATATGTTAGTAGAGTTATCCTTGGGCCAAGTAGGCTTCTTTTTGTAAAATGTTCCTGTATGGGGCCAGATGGATCTTTGGATGTTGCCGGTACAGGTATCGGACCCCTTATCCGGAAACCCATTATCCAGAAAGCTCCGAATTACGGAATGCCCGTCTCCCATAGACTCCATATTAATCAAATAATTCAGAATTTTAAAACTGATTTCCTTTTTTTATGTAGAAATAAAACAGAACCTTGTAATTGATCCCAACTAAGATATAATTAATCCTTATTGGATGCAAAACAATCCTATTGTGTTTAATGAATGTTTTATTGATTTTTTAGTAGACTTAAGGTATTGAGATCCAAATTACAGAAAGACCCCTTATCCGGAACACCCTTGGTCCCGAGCATTCTGGATAATGGGTCCTATACCTGTATTATGTTGTGAGTTAATTCAGGCCAATATGGACCCACAGCTAGTAACATTTATTGTACCTAATCCCTTATGTCAGAATATAAATATATTAACCCTTAAAGAGTTGGCGCTCATGAAACACTGCCAGTGATAAAATCAACCAATTTATTTGTTACACAGTAATGAGAAATTCATACATTAAAAAGTACCAATAAAAAGTATATAGTGTGCACTGGGGGAAAGGAGCTGCGCTGCCTGAGGTGTGAGGGGAAACAAGTGACAGGCTGTGTGACTGCTGAATGGCGGGGGCGGGGCTTCCCTCAGCTCCGGGCTGTAGGGAGGGGGAGGGGCTCCGTGCCCCACTGCCTCACTCTGCTCTACTTCCTGCCTTTCACCGGCCGAGCTCAGGCTGCTAACAACCGGAGGAGCCATGTTTTGTTTCGGATCTCTGTGAGGAATTCCCGCGAAACCCATATAAGAATTTACCAATTAGGAAAAAGCCCGGGAAATCCTGGTGACGTCGCGCTGTTCCGATTGGCCGGGGGGCGCGCATGCGCCTGGCAGCTATTGGGCTGGGGAGAAGGTCGGGGTTCCGTGTGGGTGTCGGTGTTACGGGTGAGGGGAGGGTCACGGTACCGGGGTCCATGCTCTGTTCTTGTAGCGGCCCGAACCCTCCCCCACACGGGCCTGTTGTGTTTCCCTGGTTTCCCCAATGAGCCCCCCAGAAGGCGGAGCCTATACTCTCTGAGGGACCTGCGCCAGGTGAGTGTGACGTCACCGACCCGCCGTGATTCCCAAGCGCTGTAACCATAGTAACCAGGAGTAACGTTCTACTCTTTCTACTAGTGGGGGAGTGTGTACCCCAATATCCCTACCTACCTACCCATACCCTTATATACTACTGAGAGAGTGTGTATGTACCCCAATATCCCTACCTACCCATACCCTTATATACTACTGAGAGAGTGTGTATGTACCCCAATATCCCTACCTACCTACCTACCCATACCCTTATATACTACTGAGAGAGTGTGTATGTACCCCAATATCCCTACCTACCTACCCATACCCTTATATACTACTGAGAGAGTGTGTATGTACCCCAATATCCCTACCTACCTACCCATACCCTTATATACTACTGAGAGAGTGTGTATGTACCCCAATATCCCTACCTACCTACCCATACCCTTATATACTACTGAGAGAGTGTGTGTGTACCCCAATATCCCTACCTACCTACCCATACCCTTATATGCTACTGAGAGAGTGTGTATGTACCCCAATATCCCTACCTACCTACCCATACCCTTATATACTACTGAGAGAGTGTGTATGTACCCCAATATCCCTACCTACCCACCCATACCCTTATATGCTACTGAGAGAGTGTGTATGTACCCCAATATCCCTATCTACCTACCTACCCATACCCTTATATACTACTGAGAGAGTGTGTATGTACCCCAATATCCCTACCTACCTACCCATACCCTTATATGCTACTGAGAGAGTGTGTATGTACCCCAATATCCCTACCTACCTACCCATACCCTTATATGCTACTGAGAGAGTGTGTATGTACCCCAATATCCCTACCTACCTACCCATACCCTTATATGCTACTGAGAGAGTGTGTATGTACCCCAATATCCCTACCTACCTACCCATACCCTTATATACTACTGAGAGAGTGTGTATGTACCTCAATATCCCTACCTACCCATACCCTTATATACTACTGAGAGAGTGTGTATGTACCCCAATATCCCTACCTACCTACCCATACCCTTATATGCTACTGAGAGAGTGTGTATGTACCCCAATATCCCTACCTACCTACCCATACCCTTATATGCTACTGAGAGAGTGTGTATGTACCCCAATATCCCTACCTACCTACCCATACCCTTATATACTACTGAGAGAGTGTGTATGTACCCCAATATCCCTACCTACCCACCCATACCCTTATATACTACTGAGAGAGTGTGTATGTACCCCAATATCCCTACCTACCCATACCCTTATATACTACTGAGAGAGTGTGTATGTACCCCAATATCCCTACCTACCTACCCATACCCTTATATACTAATGAGAGTGTGTATGTACCCCAATATCCCTACCTACCTACCCATACCCTTATATACTACTGAGAGAGTGTGTATGTACCCCAATATCCCTACCTACCCATACCCTTATATACTACTGAGAGAGTGTGTATGTACCCCAATATCCCTACCTACCCATACCCTTATATGCTACTGAGAGAGTGTGTGTACCCCAATATCCCTACCTACCTACCCATACCCTTATATACTACTGAGAGAGTGTGTATGTACCCCAATATCCCTACCTACCTACCCATACCCTTATATGCTACTGAGAGAGTGTGTATGTACCCCAATATCCCTACCTACCTACCCATACCCTTATATACTACTGAGAGAGTGTGTATGTACCCCAATATCCCTACCTACCTACCCATACCCTTATATACTACTGAGAGAGTGTGTATGTACCCCAATATCCCTACCTACCCATACCCTTATATACTACTGAGAGAGTGTGTGTGTACCCCAATATCCCTACCTACCTACCCATACCCTTATATACTACTGAGAGAGTGTGTATGTACCCCGATATCCCTACCTACCTACCCATACCCTTATATACTACTGAGAGAGTGTGTATGTACCCCAATATCCCTACCTACCTACCCATACTCTTATATGCTACTGAGAGAGTGTGTATGTACCCCAATATCCCTACCTACCTATCCATACCCTTATATACTACTGAGAGAGTGTGTATGTACCCCAATATCCCTACCTACCTACCTATACCCTTATATGTACCCCTAGCTACCCTACACTTCAGGGGAATTGTACATTTCCTATGGGCATAAATAGGTACAAATACACAGTACAGCTGCCCCGTAGAGCTTACGCTCCATCGTGTTACAGGTAATGGTGCCAGTGAGTCTGTTACTGGGGCTGATATTCTGGACCCATACTCTATAGGCACTGGGCCAATGGGACTGGTTCCTGTATGGGAAGCCACATGGGGTAATTAGTGAGTCGGTAGCGGCGACTAATTTATACCTGTACTGGTTGTTTAATAGAGCCTGGCTGTACCCCCCTATACAAGTGAATAATATATATATTGCCGCTTATCGTCTTCTTACACGACGGTTGTTTTTCCTGACGCAGATAGAGATACTATTGGGTTTTATGCCAAAATATGTTTCATGTGTACGAATGATACGAGGATGGGAGAGCGCACTTTGCACCCATAGTGATTCTCTGGGGAATGCTGGTTATTACAGTATGTTATGGCTATTTCCCCATCTAAGGGCTTTTTTACTAACAGATGCTAAACTCTACATCCCCCATTGCCCATAGCAACCGGCCTGAAATTGGCCAACTACCAGTTAGATAATGAAACGTGTGATTGCTATGGGTAACTGCCCCTATGTCAGTAACTTAAGTGTTGGCTTGGCCCAAAAGGTGATGAGTTAAGGTGCCCATACACGGGCCGATTGTAGCCGCCAAATATCAGTCCCTTAAGGCCCCCATACACAGGCGATGACCTACAGGTGGGCGATATTGGGGGAATCCAGGATAATTCAATCGTTTGGCCCTGGGGTCATTATAATGATGGGCATAGGCAAAGTTGGTCTGGGGGCTGCATCAACGAGCCGAAGCGGTCCCCGATCCGATTAGGTTTTCTAACCTTCCCAATCAAGATCTGGTCGATTTCAGGCCAGATATCGGTCGGGCAGGCCTGTTGGTAGTCCCCATACACGGGCCGATTAGCTGCCGAATCTGTCTAAGGGACCCATATCAGCAACTGGAATCGGCCTGTGTATGGGGACTAATGACAGGCCTGCCCGACAGATATCTGGCCTGAAATCGGCAGATCTCGATCGGGCAGGTTTAAAAATTAGTCGGATCAGGGACCACATCGGCTCGTTGATGCGGTCCCCAAACCAGCCTATACCCGTTGTTCTAATTCGATATCGCCCCACCCGTAGGGGGCGATATTGGGAGAAGATCTGCTCGCTTGGCGACATCGCGTGTATGGCCACCGTAACACATGTAATATCATCTCTCTGTTATTAGACCCTCCTGGTATTACCAGCAACACATTCTAAGAAAAGACAAATAGTTGCCATTAAAACAACAGCTAATTCAAGTCCTTTGTGTAGGAGCGGTGACTTTGGTGTCCACACCCACAATGGGTGGGGCTGCCCCCCCCCCCCCAGGCACCCGCGGGAAGGGTGACTCCTCCCCAGACACCCCTGGTTAACCAAAGGCGCCCAGCCCGTAACAAAGGCGTATAGAGCTGATTGCTTTCCCTCCCCATAGAGCAGCTGTTTGTATACAAACACAAAGCAGCCAGTGACTCACACCTTGGGTACAGGCCATTTCCAGTACAGCAGCTCTTTGTTTTACTCTATTGCCTATTCTAAGCAACTTTCAGTTGGTCAGTATTTATTAGTTTTCCATCTATTTGCCCTGTTCTAAATCTTTGCAGCTTTTAAAGGGGGGGTCATTGACCATCATGGATGCTGTGTTCATATTCAGTCCATCTGGGGTCACACTGCTCGCAGGGGGGGGAAGTGAACATGCCTGCGGTTGGTGTTGTGGTTGAACTATAAAAGGCATAGTGTGCTCATATCATTTCCCTTTTATATCATCTCTTGTTTCTGTAAGGCTCTGTGTCAGACTGAGATGCTTCCTGGTATGTGGCACTGAATAATGATGGGGGGGGAGATTAAAGAAAGTGTGACCAGAACTCCCCACAAAAAAAAAAAATACATTAAAAGGTAGCTTCATCTTTCATAGTTTACTTCTAGTATGTTATAGAAGGGCCAATTCTAAGCAACTTTTTAATTGGTGTTCAGTATTTTTTTTTTTCTATCATTTTTAAATTATTTCCTTCTTCTAACTCTTCCCAACTTTCAACTGGGGGTCACTGACCCCGCCAGCCAAACAGCTATTGCTCTGTGAGGCTCCAGTTTTATTGTTATTGTTACTTTTTATTACTTTCTGTTTAGATCCTCTCCTATAAATGTTATTTTAGTCATTATATTAACTCTCTGTCTGTATATTCAACCCTATGTGTATTTGTGCCCCTCAGGATGCTGGGAGGGATGCAGAAACACCACAAAGATGCTCTGCAGCGGCTGCGGGTTACTCTGCTTCATGATATGATCATCGAGGAACTGGTTGAACATCTCGTGTCCAGTGGCATTCTGACTCCCATCATGCACAGTACCATCATGGTGAGAGGGGCTGCATTGTGCTTAGTACAGGGGAATCCCTATGCTGCCATAGTTTTATGGTATCTCTCTGTACAGGCTATGGGCAAACTTAGGGGGCTGTTCCTGCTGAATTGTGCTTAGTACTGGGGAATCCCTATGTGCCATAGTTTTATGGTATCTCTCTGTACAGACTATGAGCAAACTTAGGGGGCTGTTCCTGCTGAATTGTGCTTAGTACAGGGGAATCCCTATGTGCCATAGTTTTATGGTATCTCTCTGTACAGGCTATGAGCAAACTTTGGGGGCTGTTCCTGCTGAATTGTGCTTAGTAAAGGGGAATCCATATGCTGCCATAGTTTTATGGTATCTCTCTGTACAGGCTATGAGCAAACTTAGGGGGCTGTTCCTGCTGAATTGTGCTTAGTACAGGGGAATCCCTATGTGCCATAGTTTTATGGTATCTCTCTGTACAGGCTATGAGCAAACTTAGGGGGCTGTTCCTGCTGAATTGTGCTTAGTACAGGGGAATCCCTACGTGCCATAGTTTTATGGTATCTCTCTGTACAGGCTATGAGCAAACTTAGGGGGCTGTTCTGCTGAATTGTGCTTAGTACAGGGGAATCCCTATGTGCCATAGTTTTATGGTATCTCTCTGTACAGGCTATGAGCAAACTTAGGGGGCTGTTCCTGCTGAATTGTGCTTAGTACAGGGGAATCCCATATGCTGCCATAGTTTTATGGTATCTCTCTGTACAGGCTATGAGCAAACTTAGGGGGCTGTTCCTGCTGAATTGTGCTTAGTACAAGGGAATCCCTATGTGCCATAGTTTTATGGTATCTCTCTGTACAGGCTATGAGCAAACTTAGGGGGCTGTTCCTGCTGAATTGTGCTTAGTACAGGGAAATCCCTATGTGCCATAGTTTTATGGAATCTCTCGGTACAGGCTATGAGCAAACTCAGGATAGTGTTTTGGTTTATTCTGTTTGTATTACATGTGATAATGACATTAATACCTACCTTCTCTGTCCCTCAGGCTCACCGCAGTGAATATAAGCAAAATGTCACCTTACTGACCCAGCTTCCTAAAAGGGGCCCACGTGCATTTTCAGAGTTCTGCAATGCTCTGCACGCCACAGGCCAGAGACATTTAGCTGAACAGCTAGAGGAGGAGGCGCAGCAGCAGCAGATGGAGTCTGTTACGCCGGAAGTGAGTATGGGGTAACCAGATATGGGCCTGTTAAGGTTTCCTGAGCTTGAAACCCATTCTCTGCCATGTAGTGTAAATAAACAGACTGCTGAAATCATGTGACCTCTGAACACCCTAAAATTGCCAGTGACGGAGAAGACTGGCACATCATTGGATACACAGTTAAGCCCAAATGTTACAGCCCCTAAAATACTTAATGGTATAATAACTGGCAACTTGCCGTAACAGTTGGTTTCAGGCCCGTTTCTTACTCCTTGCAAAGAAAAGAGAATTGTCTGCACAGATCTGTATGGAGCAAACAGAGCCTGGGCTCCGGGCCATGACTTCCCTAGGGTTACGGAATGACTCCAGGCACATGCTTTGGCCTAACCAACTAATTTGATTTAGAAAATTCTCAGCTTGCAACCAGATGAAACCTTAAGCCACCTTTCTGCCATCAGCCAGACAAGAAATCCAGCTAGTGGTGCTCTCTCGTGTAAGCCACACACACAGCCCACAATGCTTTGTTTCTTTTCCTTTGGCAGCTTTTTTTGTTTCCCTGCCAGCTTTCGGATTTCCTTTCCAGCTAAGCAGCCAAACCCTGTTGCTTGCATGCACTCTAATGAAAACACAGCTCAGCTCCCCGGCTGTAATTTTGAGCATCCCTGCTAAATGCCTCTGTTACCAGCCCAGTGGAGTTCTGAGGTGCTTGTATTGAGTGTGTAACAGTGAGATTCTGAGCCTTGCTTCTCTGCCTGTATTGTGTGAGTGAGAGACAGTGGGGCTTTGGGCCTTGCTTCTCTGCCTGTATTGTGTGAGTGAGAGACAGTGGGGCTTTGGGCCTTGCTTCTCTGCCTGTATTGTGTGAGTGAGAGACAGTGGGGCTTTGGGCCTTGCTTCTCTGCCTGTATTGTGTGAGTGAGAGACAGTGGGGCTTTGGGCCTTGCTCCTCTGCCTGTATTGTGTGAGTGAGAGACAGTGGGGCTTTGGGCCTTGCTCCTCTGCCTGTATTGTGTGAGTGAGAGACAGTGGGGCTTTGGGTCTTGCTTCTCTGCCTGTATTGTGTGAGTGAGAGACAGTGGGGCTTTGGCCTTGCTTCTCTGCCTGTATTGTGTGAGTGAGAGACAGTGGGGCTTTGGGCCTTGCTCCTCTGCCTGTATTGTGTGAGTGAGAGACAGTGGGGCTTTGGGCCTTGCTTCTCTGCCTGTATTGTGTGAGTGAGAGACAGTGGGGCTTTGGGCCTTGCTCCTCTGCCTGTATTGTGTGAGTGAGAGACAGTGGGGCTTTGGGCCTTGCTCCTCTGCCTGTATTGTGTGAGTGAGAGACAGTGGGGCTTTGGGCCTTGCTCCTCTGCCTGTATTGTGTGAGTGAGTGAGAGACAGTGGGGCTTTGGGCCTTGCTCCTCTGCCTGTATTGTGTGAGTGAGTGAGAGACAGTGGGGCTTTGGGCCTTGCTCCTCTGCCTGTATTGTGTGAGTGAGAGACAGTGGGGCTTTGGCCTTGCTCCTCTGCCTGTATTGTGTGAGTGAGTGAGAGACAGTGGGGCTTTGGGCCTTGCTCCTCTGCCTGTATTGTGTGAGTGAGAGACAGTGGGGCTTTGGGCCTTGCTCCTCTGCCTGTATTGTGTGAGTGAGAGACAGTGGGGCTTTGGGCCTTGCTTCTCTGCCTGTATTGTGTGAGTGAGAGACAGTTGGGTTCAGGGCCGTACTGAGCTGCCTGTATTGTGCGAGTGAGTCCTGTAGCCATGCTGAGCTGCCTGTATTGTGGGAGTGAGAGGAAGCAGAATTCCATGTAGGGGCCCAGCCTTTAATGAAAACAAGACAGTGTTTCTGGGAGCAAATGCAAGTCATGTTATTTCCATGAAACAAGTCTGTGTACACAAAGTAATGCGCAGTTGGTACTCACAAACAGGAAAAACTACAGGCAGTTAAACTGCAGTTGGCACAGTCACATTCCATAACAATTAAATGTTTTTTTTTTTTGTTTTTTTTTTGCTAATGTTAGGCTTATCCTGCCTTCTAAGGGGTAGGGCAGCAGTTAGATGCACACAAGCCATTAGTATATACTGACAGATTCAGGAGTGGGGCAGAGTGATAGTAATTAGAAACTCATCTGCCCAACCTACTTAATATATACAGTGACTTGAAAGCATTGTTTTATAATAATTCAGCCCCCAAATGTGAAATAGCAAAGAAACTGTTTGTTTTTGTGTTTTACATCAGTTGTTATTTCCCAGTGCCGATACCACAGGCAAGAATTCTGTAAACGTTTAGTTCAGTTCACCTCCCAATAACACTGTCTCTCCTCCTTGCTCTGACCCCCAGGTACATGAGCGCAGCTTCCCGTTACCTGTGCAGGAGAGCACTCCCAGTAGGCCCAGGAGGCAGTTCTGCAGAGGTGAGACTGCTCCACGGATTGTGCTTGATTTATCAGCACTAGGCTGCACTTAGTAACTCTCCTGTCTGTCTCTCCCTGTGTCCCTCAGAGTACAATGAAGAGTCCATTGATGATGGAGATGGTCCAGGCACAGTTCAGCTATGCAGCGTCGACTTCTACCTTTCCCACCATCAGCAGGTGGGCACTCTCATTACAAACCTTTACCAACCTTTGTCCCAGACCTGTTGATCACGAACATGTTTGAGATTTAAAACAGAATTTCAAGTACACAATGTCCTGATCAGCTCCAGACAGGCCCAATATAGAGCATTGTTCTGTGGCAGCCTGTAACAGTCTATTTCACGCACTCTGAAAACTCTGGGAAAACAAATTAGTCTACAGTTGTAGAGGTGAGATTTTGTCTACCATGTATGATAAGCATACCATTAATTGGATAATGTCATCTATTTTGTTTTGGCTGAAGAAAGGTGTCTGAGTGTCATTAAAGGGGTACTGCCATGATATTTATGGGGCACTTACAGTATTATTTCTAAATGACACTGTTACACAGCAAATAATTCCCTCTGCCATTTAACCTTTTATTCTTGTACCAACAAATGTATTTGTAGCTGTAATATTGGTGTGTAGGCGCCATCTCAGTGCATTGTGCCTGAGTCTGAGCTTTCAGCCAGCGCTACACATTAGAACTGCTTTCAGCTAACCTATTGTTTCTCCTACTCCCATGTAACTGGAGGAGTCCCAAGCCGGACTTGGATTTCTTACTATTGAGTGCTATTCTGATACCTACTGGGAGCTGCTATCTTGCTCCCTTCCCATTGTTCTGCTGATCGGCTGCTGGGGTGAGGGGGGGGTGATGGGGGGGTGATATCACTCCAACTTGCAGCGCAGCAGTAAAGTGTGCCTGAGTCTGAGCTTTCAGCCAGCGCTACACATTAGAACTGCTTTCAGCTAACCTATTGTTTCTCCTACTCCCATGTAACTGGAGGAGTCCCAAGCCAGACTTGGATTTCTTACTATTGAGTGCTATTCTGATACCTACTGGGAGCTGCTATCTTGCTCCCTTCCCATTGTTCTGCTGACCGGCTGCTGGGGGGGAATTAGACCTGGGTGGCTGACCAGTCCATAGCAGAATAAAGACCCCTTGTTCCATGAATAAGACCAATTTCTATTGCAAATATGCAGAAAGTCTCTTGATCAGTTATTGGCCTTTTAATCTTATGCTCAGGACCCTCTCTCTCCCCCAGGCCTACAAAATGCATTCCTGCCCTCGTGGCCGGGCCCTAATCATCAGCAACGTTGCATTTGAGACCCAAGATCTTGATCACAGATACGGCGGGGAAGTCGATGTCGCCTCTCTGGAAAAGTTATTCAGCAGTTTGGGCTTTCAAGTGGAAGTTAGACGTAACCTTAATGCACAGGTAAAAACAAGGTACAATGGACCGTATCCTCTCATTTAGACTCTATAAAAGCTCTGTCAGATACAGTATCTGATGTCTAGCCCCTCCCAGCTAATACGTTACTGCAATTAACCACTGTATATTTAGCTACCCCTTCATTGGTTTCATCCTAATCTGCATTTCTCAAACTGGCTGCAGTGCTTATTGGTATCCGGCGCTGTCCCTGCACCCTGTTATTTCACTTGGGGCCGGATCTGTATGAACTAACACTAAGGGCGAAAACACACGGAGCTAATTAGTAGCAGCTACTTGTCACAGCTACTTAACGCCAGAAAATCCCCTGCCATAGATAGTACTGAGAATTGCCTCTGCTAAACACACGTAGAGACAATTATCAGTAAATGTTCAGCATCTATTTTAGTAGCTCCGTGTGTCTTCACACTAAGCCAATAGTTAAACAGCTGTGATTTAGTACAAGTTCTTTCAGAAAGCTCCTTATTCTAGAAAATAAAAAGCACAGCCCCTGACAATTATCAGTAAATGATCAGCATTGTCTGTTTTAGTAGCCTTGACAAGAAGCTGCTACTAGTAGCTGTGTGTCTTCTTAGGGTTAAGACACACGGAGCTACTAGTAGCAGTTACTTGTCCCGGCTACTAAAACAGACAGTGCTGATCATTTACTTATAGTGCCCTGCACCTCCCCTGATGTACCCTGCCCTAAGCCGTACCTCTCCTACTGTATTGTTGCAATATCCTGAAGCTTTTTTGTATACATTTCAGAACATGATGTCCCAACTTGGAGCCTTCTCTGCACTGCCAGCTCACAGCGCTCTGGACTCCTGTGTCGTTGCAGTTCTTTCCCATGGGCTCGATGGTGCTGTGTACGGGACAGATGGGAAACTTGTCCAGGTAACAAAAACAAAACTACTTGTCCGTGTAATGTATCCTTTTTTTCTTTAGAAGAAGAAAATTAGAAATAGCTGTGGCTGGGAGAATGTTCTGCCTCTGAACATTGGGCTCATTGTGCTGCACAGATTCAGGTGACCATAATGCAATTGGGAGAAATGGCAGGTCTTCATTGCCCCCTGCTGGCAGTTTCCATTATTCACTAATGTATTTTACAAAGTTTGGCTGCTTCTGGTCTGGCTGCCAGGTAGTCTGTATAGAACGTGCAAACTCCAACATACAGGCTAAAGTAAAAAAGTACATTTTTTGTTTAGTATGTTATAGAATAGCCAATTCTAAGCAACTTTTTAATTGGTCTTCATTTATTATTTGTTATAGTTTTTTTTAAATTGCCTTTCTATTCTGACTCTTTGCAGCTTTCAAATGGGAGTCCAGCAGTAAAAAAAAAAAAAACTATTGCTCTGTGAGGCTACAATTTTATTATTTTTTACTTTTTATAACTATATTCCAGTCTCTCGTTCAAACCACACCCTGGTTGCTGAGGTTATTTGGACCCTAGCAACCAGATAGTTGCTTAAACTCCAACCTGGAGAGCTGCTCAACAAAAAAGTGAGATAATTAAACTACAAATGTTAAAAAATGAAGACCATTTGCAAATTGTCTCAGAATATGACTCTTTAAAGGAGGAGGAAAAGTCATTTTGGCATTTTATTAGCCACATCAGTGCAAAATAGAACACTATATTTATTCTGCAGAAAGCATTACCATACCTGAGTAAAGTGCCCTAGAAGCTCCCTCTGTTTGTTTTAAGATAGCAGCTGCCATTTTATACAACATGTAGGTCTTCTGACTCCTGGATTCCTGCCTTCTATAACGAATTATCATTATCCCATTTCCCAGAAACTGCTTGTCTGCTAGAGCTCCTGGGTATAGAATTGTGTGAGATAGCTTTAATTGGTTGGTAGGGATATTGTGACTGGTTGTGTGCCTGAGCCTCTGCACTCTGTCTTGTAGCTGCAGGACGTATTCACAGCGATGGACAACGCTCACTGCCCGCAGCTGCAGAACAAGCCCAAGATGTTTTTCATTCAGGCCTGCCGAGGAGGTGAGCTTTGTATCTTTTCCACTGAAGCCCCCCAACAGTACAAGACAGGGGTCTTTCTCACAGTGGTGGGATTCTTTATGGAAATGAACACTGCTTATTTTTTGCAGGAAATGCAGGTTAACTATTACTGTGCCTGTGGTATGAGGCACAGTATGGGCACAATGTTACCCCTTCGTTACTGTCAGTGTAGGGTAGTCATGGTGCATAGTTCCGGCCAATACCTATATACTTGAGTCAGGAGAAATAAACGCTGTTTTTTAAAAATAAAAAAAAGCCTGACCTGCACAAGACCCCTATTCCCGCTCGTATTCGCTTCATTAGCTTTATTGCGCTGCAAAGCCTGTCTGGGTATAGGAAAGCATATCCGTTTTCTTAGGTAAAATTAGGTACCTCGACTTATATTCGGATCGGCTTATACTAGTGTATATATGGTATATTTATTCTGCAGAAAGCATAACCATACCTGAGTAAACAGCCATAGAAGCTCCCTCTGTTTGTTTAAGATAGCAACTGACTCCTGGATTCCTGCCTTCTGTAACGATTGATCATTATCCCAGTTCTGGCCAATACCTATGAGACTGTGACTAATGACCACAGTGGAGCTATCCTTGGGATTATGGGACTTGGTTGGTGCCCATGGAATCTTGTTGTTACAACTCCTATCTCTGTGTTCCAGAGGAGGCTGACCGTGGGGTGGATCAGCGGGATGGGAGAGAGCAGTCGGCTTCTCCAGGCTGCGAGCAGAGCGATGCCGGCAGGGAGGACATAAAAGTCCGGCTCCCCACACAGTCAGACATGATCTGTGCCTATGCCTGTCTCAAAGGTAAATTCTTGTTTGTGCTGGGGCCCCTGTCTGGCTCCTGCAGTTTAATAGTATTTCTCTACTGCTTATTCTTCATTTATTTCCCCAGGCACCGTGTCCTTGCGTAACACCAAGCGAGGTTCCTGGTTTGTGCAGGATCTCGTCTCTGTGTTCTCCCAGTACTCCAAAAACACTCATGTAGCCGACATGTTGGTCAAGGTGTGTATTGGCTTCATTTGTAGCAAGGCCCACATGCTTTGTGGCACTTCAGATGTTGTTGATCTAAAATTGCCAATGAAAATTTTGGTTCAGAAGGCACCTTCCTGTTCTAGGCTCTCACTGATATGTCTCATTTCAGGTGAATGCACTTATAAAGGAGCGCGAGGGGCATGCTCCCGGCACTGAGTTCCACCGGTGCAAAGAGATGTCAGAATATTGCAGCACATTGTGCCGTGACCTGTATCTCTTCCCTGGCATTGGGCCCCCCAAGTGATTCCCCCGGCATTACTGCCCAGGAACCAGCCACTTCTTTTGTACATTTTTTTTTAATGTAATATAAATGGTTTATTTTTACAGAAGATTTACATGTTTTTTGCTCGTCTTCCATATTTGTGATCATTTTACTTTTTTAAAATTCCTTACCGTTTCTGGTGTTGCAGACGTTTGCCTGAACAAGATGTCTTTCCATTCCAAAGACTGTATTTTGGACCATATTATAAGTAAGATAAAGCCACTGCCTGAGATCCGTTCAGCCAAAACCCAGCAGTGGGTATAATGTTTTTTTTATATTGCTTCAGCCGAGAGCCAGAGATGTGTATTTTGTTATCCCAAGATCCCCTCAGCCCAAAGCTAGAGGCATGTATTCCGCTATCCCAAGATCCCCTCAGCCCAAAGCTAGAGGCATGTATTCCGCTATCCCAAGATCCCCTCAGCCCAAAGCTAGAGGCATGTATTCCGCTATCCCAAGAACCCCTCAGCCCAAAGCTAGAGGCGTGTATTCCGCTATCCCAAGATCCCCTCAGCCCAAAGCTAGAGGCGTGTATTCCGCTATCCCAAGATCCCCTCAGCCCTAAGCTAGAGGCATGTATTCCGCTATCCCAAGACCCCCTCAGCCCAAAGCCGGAGGTGTGTATTCCGCTATCCCAAGATCCCCTCAGCCCAAAGCTAGAGGCATGTATTCTGCTATCCCAAGATCCCCTCAGCCCAAAGCTGGAGGCATGTATTCCGCTATCCCAAGATCCCCTCAGCCCAAAGCCGGAGATGTGTATTCTCTAATCCAGAGGATTTCTTCTGTTCCAGGATCCCTTCAGATCAAGCCAGTGGTTTGTTTGTTTTTTTAAACAAGGATCCACTCAACCTAATGTCAGCCGTGTGTATTCTGTAATTTTCAAAGATCCATTTCCTATGGCAGTATAATACTCCAGGAGGTAGACTCCTGAAGAACTTTTGGGACACCCCTACGTTTCTCTGTGTATTGTAACTGCCCGACGTCCTGCCAGTATCATGATTTTGCTGCACTTTGACTCTCTCTCAGGTCTGTCTCGTTATTTGTCACTGCCACGTACTGTAAATTTTATACTTGGCCAATCACTCTGTCGTAGCACTGCGGGACCTGTTGCAGTAGAGTGTCTCGCCATTATACCATGGAAGGCCAGCACTTCAATAAACCTCTATTTTATGATTTAAGTGTTTTTTTCCTTTCTCTTTCTACATTTTTAGTACTACAAGACTGGTATGGTTGTTCTTTCAACTGTCTCATTACTGCTCAGTTCTGTATGCTTTAGTTGCATGGTATATCATGCGTAAAAGTGAATTCACAAATCCCACTTAGAGAGTGCTCTGCGGGGCATTGCTGGTTCTTGTTTTACTGATTTGTGAACCCAAACTGTCTCTGAAGGAAGTCACCTCATCAGATCAATGTATGATTGGTCATTGATTGTATTTCTGCATGCCCTAAGATGGCCATTCATGGGATGGCACTGACTGCCCGCTCAAGAACAGTGGTTTTCCTTGTCGACATTTTGTTAGGAAAGTCACTGTGACCCTATAAGAAATTATGGCTTTTTGATACAGAATGTATTTGCTTAAACTGGGCCTCCTGATTTGAACTTGTATTCTCTCTTTTGTGAAATTGTTTCCGATCTCTTTAGGTCCCCATAGACGGGCCAATTTTTGCTGCCGAAATTGGTCCCTTAAACCAATTTGGCAGCTAACCGGCCCGTGTATGGGCACTACCGACAGGCCTGCCCAACCGATATCTGGCCTGAAATTGGCAGTTTAAAAAAATCGTTTGATTGGGGACCCCATCGGCTCGTTGATGCGGTCCCCAGACCAACTTTTCCTATACCCGTCATTATAATTCGATCGTTTGGCCCCAGGGCCAAACAATCGAATTAGCCTTGATTCTCCCGATATCTCCCATCTGTAGGTGGGGGATATCGGAAGACGATCCGCTCGCTCGATCTTAAGGTGAATGGGGACCGTTTGTCCCTCCACCATTCTCCTTTACTGAGTTCCTTCAGTTTGGCTCTTGGTTTCTGTTAATATGCTGGTAACTCCTCTCTGAACTTGATGGAGATGTATCCGTATCAGTGTGCCAGGCACAAAATTAATGAAGCAGGCGCCTTATGCCTCCCTGGTATTTTTAATTCACTGCTTATGTCCAGAAGACGAGACCTTTTGCACCCATTGCTAGAAGCCATTTTAATACTAAACGAATTGAAAGAGAATTTAACTTTTCAAACCTCCAGCGTAAGAGAACAATGGCATATTTCAATCCTAAACTAGTTTGGTCCTCTCTTTTATGCCTGGTTCATCTCTACTTGAAACTTCTTTTCCTTTTGTGTGGCACATCCCTTTATATATTGAAGCATCTAACAAAGGGGGTTTGGCTCTCGTGGTGTTATGCACAGGGGAAATAAATAGAAAAAGCAGACCCGGTTTGGAGAAGCTGGCCTTGGAATAATAACTCACTCTGCAACTTATTGGTCTATCTATGGAGTCAAAATAATGGCCTCTAAACAGTCAAATCAGCCCAACACAGCCAACCACCGGTGAGGCCAGACTGGGCATAAATCCACTTCTTGAGTGACCTTGATGTTTGTAAGTGTGATCAGTTTTACATGGACTTCACTGGTTTAAAGGCAAAGAGGAAAATGAAGCCCTATGGAATATGCACTATAGTAATTCCCACGCTGACATCCCCCACATGATGCCAGTGTTAGCGGTTTTCAGCAGAAAGGCCAATACATTGAGGAAACGCCATACCATTGAACTCTATGGGATCCACAGAATTGGAAACACGCTTAGCTGAAATACGCCAATATGGCGACCAATCTCTGGCCAGATGGATTATGCATATACGTATTGACTATCAGTCCGGCTACATTTTGCGTTTGAATTTCTTTTTTTTTTTTTTTCAAAAGTTTATCAAAATTCTTCCGAGAGGTCTTCCTCCAAGGATGTGGAACGTGTACAGAGCATGTGACACAAGCGTGTGACAGTACAAGGGAAAGAGAAGTGGCACTGTGGAATATGACTTTAAATATCCTCTGTATGCTGATGATATCCAAATTTTATTTTCGACCCCGTCATTAACAGTTGAAACTGAGACTCCGATCTTGAATTGCCCCCTGGCCATCTCCAATTGGATGAACCAACGCCACCTCAAACTGAACTTAACAAAAACTGAACTTTACGCCTATTCCTATACCCCCCATTCCTATATTGATGGCACCCTCATCAACCCTGTTACCACTGTCAAAACCTGTCACTTTTTCTTTCTCAATATTGCCAATATCCGTCCCTTTCTTTCTACTGCAACAGCTAGGCTGCTCATGCATGTTCTCATCCTATCCCAACTTGACTACTGTAACCTGCTACTAACTGGCCTCCCTAACTCCCATCTCTCCCCCTTATGTTAACGTATTTATGCTCAAATCCACGTTTTAAAAAGCACCTATGAAATGTGATAACTCCAAGAAGAAATGTGATAGCTCCAAGAAGTCCAAGAACATTGTATTGATCGCTCTCTGCTATAACGAGTGCCTAATTAACACTCAACACAAAGCATGTGCCCCTATTGTAATTCTACTGTTCCATAACGTTCCCTCTGCACGTGGCATTGAACACATTCCCCCTGTAGCAATCTCATGGAAGATATTTATTAACGCTGGGGCACTGTGCAAATGTGGCATCTCATTATGGGCCGACGCAAATAAGAGTCTGAGACAGGAATGACACGGAGTTCTGGCTATGACTGTATAAAGCAAGTATTATTAGTAATTAAACCAAAGGTTAATGTTCAGCAGGATTCCATTCAGTGCAACACATGTCTTCATCAAGGATTGTGAGACCCCATTAATGATGTTATTACTACTGCACTACTGGTGCAGTTACAAAATGAAAGGAAGGAACATAAAAACACAACAAGAAGAATGGATTTCTCTAGTGCCCGTGTAGACAGCATGGCTCTCTTCTGGGTTCTGATATTTTTATAGCCAACAGAAAGAATGTGACTTTGTGGAAGCTCGTTATGCGTATTTGCCCCCAGTTTTGTGCACTTTTTGATTGAGGACTCGACAGTTATGGGAATAGAAGCTCACTGGGAACAGTGTTAGCTAAACGAGAGTCCAGTTATCATCAATTCGTTCTTTCTCTAGGAATGGGAACCCAAGTCTCACCCTCAAGTAGATCTCTATTCATGCGCTTATTCAATTTAGCACAGTTACGGATGTGGCTTCAGAGCGCTAGTGTCCCTGTAGCCTGCTGTCTGATTAAACGTCCGGAGAGAAGTTTTCCATTCCTAATATCTCTCCAGAGGAGGGACAACATACTTTGCATTCTTAATAACAGAGGTCAAGGAGACCTAAGGGGTTGCTCACAACCACAAGTGAAGTTACAGGGCTACTAAATTGGCCTCAGTCAGTTGCGTGGAAAATCCCATTTATTAAAGGTTCTTGTGTCAAAAGCTGCACCTTGTACTTATGTGTAGGTGCACTCTGCGCCGCCGCCTTCCTTCTCCCGAAAGCACCACAAGGGGCATCAGTTACCTGCACAGGGGGCATGGTATTCAGCCTCCGCTCTTTCTCCTGGGACGAGAAGAGACAGACATTGCTTACAGTCCACAAAAGAATTCTCTCTTACATAGCCAACAGAGATCTTGTTGATGATTGATTTATAAATATAATCTGACTATAAAACCCATGGAAACCTGTCATGGAATCTACATGATATGGAAACATCTGTGCCTAAGTATGTTACTGACCACGTTTGCCATAATGAAGATATACGTACTTGGGTCGTAGTAGTCATAAACGATTACATTAGCCGGCTGTAGATTGGATACCGGCGTCTCTTGCTTAACGACAATGGAAAACGTTTCGGTTTCATGTGTGAGCTGCCGAAGGACAAGGAGAGATCAGCCAAGTACAAGTGCGGTTGCTTGATGCTAAATGAATGGAATTGGTACGTAATATACACTAGCACTGGCTTTGGGAGAATGTAGAGTTTGAGATATGAGATTAGAAATGAGTGCTGGTTCTAAATGACCAATACTGGGGCTGAAAGAAAATATAAAATATCAGGTTTCTGTAAAATTCTTGCACGCTGGCAGTGGGAGGCTCTACAGACCCACCTATTAAGGAAGCCTGTTTGATGGGCCATTAATTATCTAAAGTCAATGTACCCTAAAGAATCATCACTAGGGGGAAGGTTTACTAAATATTGAACTGAGGAATCCAGAAAAGCTTCTCAGCAGAATATAGGCATCATTACCAAATCTCAATTTCAGGCTCAGCCCCATCCCCGACACTGCTTGAGCCTCCTGCCCAGGGGGATAAACCCCTCAGATTGGGAACCAACACCAGAGAGAATTTCAGCTGAGCAACTACATCAAACCCAACCACTTTGGTAAATGCTAATCACTTGCTACATATTGCATGAGTTATGCAACTCCCTGTATGCAAGCCTAGAATACCCCCACCAATAAACCCAGTATGACTGAGTGTTCTGGTTACTTTCTGAACTAGTGGCAAATCCTGAATGATCTTTGGCTTCACCCATGGGTTTATTACCGAGGGCATTTAGACTGCCTCTAAGTTACTGCACATAGGAAGTGTCATTTCAGAATGTGCCAACCAAGCGGATAACTGATTCACCCTTTGGACTCCCCCAGTTGCCTTCATGCTGCTGACATTGGGTTATGAGGCCCCTCAGCACAGACTGTTCTTGAACCCACGAGTGGTTAGCAACTCACATAAAATACAAATGACATAAGCAAGAGGGTTGGGTTGATGCCAGTCGTGCCATTGTCTAAATAAATGGTCGAATGTTCATGTGGCTCAATCAAGCACAGTACTGAATGAAGCTTTCCGCAGACATGGAGGCTCCCATGTTGTGCCTAGATTTGCCATATCTTCCTATCTCTCTATTGAGAGAAAATGATTTGTCGACTGAGTAAAGCTAAGGGGTATGTACCAAATGGGGAAACCATGATATACAGGCTTTCCTTGCCCTTAAATTGGGTGGTAGATCTTACGGATGGGCCCTATACCCCTTACTTTTCAATGCAATTCACATGTAAATGAAAATAATATGCAGACAGCCCTAATGTATACATATGTGTGTGTTTTGTTGGCAGCAGGGACCCCCCAGCTTGGTCCCTTAGGCCTCAGTACCATAAAGTAACCCTGTTAGTTTGTGCAGAGATTCCCGTAACTTCTTACCTCCTCCAGATAAATAGACACCTTCTCATCTGTCACTTCTGTCCTTTTCACATTCTCCTTCTTCTCCAACTTTTAGGTGTGAAAAAGAATATGTGATTAGACTCTCCATTAGTTCTATCTGCCAGACAACCTCACCACACCATTATTGTTCCATGTAAAACACTCTTACCAATTTAAGGCTCCTGGCAACTGGGGCAAATCCTGACACATGATATACATCAATGATACCCATGTTGGTCGTGGCGCGGTTTCCCGAGTAGCTGCAGCAAATAAAAAGAACATATTTAAACTTTAAGTGAGGTTAAAAGAGAACATCAGGTTCAACCTTGCGCTCCAATACGTCTTCTTAACTCCTAGCCAATCCTACTCCTGATCCCAATGAGACATCCAGTCCTTCCTTGAACTTATCTACAGTATTCTATAGGCTTTATATATCTAATCCCAATGCATACCCTTGTATCCTATGGGAAATCTGATTGGTTAAGAAGGCACTAGACAGTTTATTGAATGGTCCTTCCAAACTGTCTTCTTAAATCAGATGTATTTTTCCTTTTTCTAATAGAACCACTCAACTGCACAACCCTGCCGAGGGCAACAAAGATATTCAGAGCCCAAGGAAGACATAAACACCCACAGATATCTAAGAAACTTGAGCTCTTTAGATCCAAAAATTCAACTACAGAGTACATCAGTGAAGAAAGGCAAAGCCCAGGAGATCTAACCACTGGGTACTCGCATTAATGTGTGTAGTAGTGACCTATATCAGGTTGATCCAAGTGTTTCCTGACCAACAATCAGATCATATGGGCCATGTAGACCCATCTGGCCTGTCTGATGGTACATGAGTATGAATGGGCATCTCAGCCAACTTTATAACTATATATTTTCATGAAATTTGTCCCCAACCCAGATCGTTCCTACAGGACTTTAAAGAAATCATTTTTTTGCATAATAGGAACGCAAAAATGTCAAAAAGTTTATCAAAGTCATTCTCTTGTCAACAACTTTTTCCTTTGATTTTTATGGAAGAATTGGACAGACACTTCTTAGAATACCTTGAATAGGGTGTATAGTGTATCTGTTTAGACCAGTGGTTCTCAGCCTTCCTAATGCTGCAACCCTTTGATACAGTTCCTCATGTTGTGGTGACCCCCAACCATATATATATATATGGGGGGCAACATGTCTGCTCAAAACTTACTGAAGGCATACACACAGTTTACATTATAGGAAATAATAAGGTAACTAAGGTAAATTGAATGCATATGGTCGGGGTACTCAGACTTAACCTCACCGCTACAAGAACAACCTCACCTGACAGCCATGTGGATCTCAAAACTTCTCTCTGCCTCGGCCGTACAGTTGTCGGGCTCGGTGGTCACTTTAAGGGTAAAGTGTTGGAAGGATTCAGCAGGATGGGTGTGATATTTCAAATGCCCCTGCAGATAAAGCAATGCAGTATGTAGGTCTGCAATTATTATGTACTGGCACAAAAAGTTAGAATATCCCTCGCAAGGACCAAACATGGAGTCACTTCAATCTCCCTGTTTAGTTAAAGGGGTTGTTCACTTTAACTTAACTTTTGGTATATTGTCTCATAGTTTGGCTCTGTAGTTTGAAATTTCATCGTTTATCTGGTTGCTAGGGTCCTTATTACCACTAGCAACCAGGCACTGAAAGAGGAAGGGCTTAATAGAAAGATAAGTAATAAAAAGGAACAATTCGGTTTTGGGATTTGGGCCGAATCCAGCCTTTTTTTGATTCGGTTTTGGCCGAACCAAAAAGAGTCAGAAGAAGGCAAATAATTTAAAGGCCATAAAAAAACATTAAGGGGCAGGATTATCAACATTCAAATTTTTGTGATCTTAGAGTTTTTTTTGAAAACACAACTAAACTCATTTCCACAAAAACTACCAACGTCAAGTCATTGATCAAAAGATCAAATTGAAAAAGCACCAACGGAAAATGTGACAGCTACAACTTTTTGTATTGCCGCATAAATCTAAGTGTCAAAAGCCTCTAACGCCACGAAGGAAAAAAGATCTTCCAGTTGTAACAGGGACGTCTGCCATTGGCTGTTACACGGTCTTGGCAGCTCTTACATGGTGTATTTTCTCTTTTGGATTTGTCGCTTTTTGTCGCATAATAAATGGCAATAGGCGAAAAGTATGTTTGGCCCAAGCCTAATGCACTCATGTAAAAAGGTAGCGGGGGGGTGGGGGAACTGGCCATTTAAAGGGGAAGCTCACATTTATATAGACTTTTGTGATGTTATAGTTGGACCTATTCTCAGTTAGTGTTTATTATCTGATATGGTTTTCAAAATATTAGTCTATTCTGTTTCTTTCCCTTTTGGTTCTGATTGGTCACTGATCCTGTCAACCCAAAAACAGATTAGCAGCCAGGGTTCAAATTTTATTCTTGTACTTACACATTGCCTTTGGGGCTGACGTTTAAGTGGTGATTGGACTACCAGATGAATGAGACAATAAATATTGTCGTCTCTGGTAACATTGGAGTTAAGGTGAAGGTTCTATTTGTCATTGGACCCTTCTATACTTCAGTAGCCACTAAATCTACTATCTCTGTTGC
The DNA here is from genome assembly GCF_000004195.4 of Xenopus tropicalis. NCBI lineage: Eukaryota > Metazoa > Chordata > Amphibia > Anura > Pipidae > Xenopus > Xenopus tropicalis. The sequence continues at coordinate 7,286,983 of NC_030683.2, read as the reverse complement.
CCCCGACATGCTGGTTTTGCCAATATATGTTCCCAAAATGCGGCGTCTGTTATTAGGTAAGTAGCAGTACGTTCAGGAACAGGAGCCAGATCAGGGTGTGATGAGGGCAAGGAATCAATGAATTACAAGAACAGGACAGAGCAGATGAAGAAGAGGTGACTGGGTGGAGCAGATGAAGAAGAGGTGACTGGATGGAGCAGATGAAGAAGAGGTGACTGGGTGGAGCAGATGAAGAAGAGGTGACTGGGTGGAACAGATGAAGAAGAGGTGATTGGGTGGAGCAGATGAAGAAGAGGTGACTGGATGGAGCAGATGAAGAAGAGGTGACTGGTTGGAGTAGATGAAAAATCGGTGACAAACTGGAGCAGTACTTGACTAAGGCAGGAACAAGAACAGGATGTGAGGAGGGCTGGGCTTATGCAGGGCAGAGTCATCCCTGATTGGCCAACTCCACCCAACCAATAAGGCTGCTGGGGCGGTAAAACCTAGCCAGGGATCCAGGTCCAATACATTTTCCCAAAATGTGGCATCCATTATTAGGAAAGTAGCAGTAAGTTCACCTGTACATAGACACAGCCAGTCCCTGTGGCTGTTATGATGTACGTCCCAAGTTCATCTGGCAGAGGAGCTCTCTGTAATAAGAGTCTGTTACTGTCATCTACATGGAACCGGTTCTGGTATCCTATTAACCCACTGTGGACCGTCAGCGCCACATCCCTCTTCTCATGGTATGTGGCCCTTGCATATTTAGAAAGAGCGTGAACAGCCACCACCGTGTCCTGTCAGAGGAAAATGTCACATTTTTCATTGGGTATTGGTGTTGCAGTAGAAGGCAGCTGCAAGCTTATATAATGGGAATCGGGCCCCATGTACCATGGTATCAGCAACTCAGATATTCATTTTAAAAATATCCAGGGCAACAAATAAGTGTTCAATCCCAATCTCTCTGTTGTTGGCCTTCAAGCTGGTCTTCAAGGAGTATCAGAGCAAATAGACATTTTCCCCAAATCAAACCCTCACTGGCCTCCTGGCTGATCTTCAAGGAGTATCGGAGCAAATAGACATTTTCCCCAAATCAAACCCTCACTGGCCTTCTGGCTGGTCTCTCTTACCCACCCTGGGGTCCTGCCACACAGTTTGGGGCCACTCTCCTATACTAAGGACAGTTCTGCATGAAATGTATCCGAGCTGACAGGAATGACAGGAGAAGCTTAAGACCCTGAATATGTGCCGGACCTGAGTTGCTCGCACTGATTCCCACTGTTATCACTTGAGAACAAGAAATACCCCAAATAAATGGATGCCAGTTTGAAGATTATTACCTGGGTGGAGTAGAAGCCTCCCCAGGGGTTCTGCTGCTTTATTACCCAACTGATTATATTGGAACTCAGTTCTAGATCCTTCTTGGTCACCTCGTCTCCAGAAAGTAGAGCCAAGAGAACATACGAGGAGATCTCAACAGCCCCACTCCATTGTTCACTCCAGTGCTTGCTTCCACCTGTTCAACGATCAGATAGACATAAAGCAAACTGATTATGGAAGGAGCGGCGGCATTTGTTTCTACTTATTGTTTATAATTGTGATAACACAACTGATGTAAAATAATGTGTAGAAAGCAGAATTAAGTGATTTGATCCTAAAATATATGCTCTTTTTATATATATGCAGATTTTAGCTGGCGATTCGGTCCCCTGACGGCCACATCTGACCGATGTCTGGCTGAAATTAGTCCAGTTGTTGATTGGGCAGGTTTGATTTTTTAGTTGGATAGGAAACCACATGAGCATTTCAATCCTTGCTCCGACTGTTTGTATCCCCTACATTGTAATGTGATCGTTTGGCCCAAAGAGGGCACACAGAAAAATTAAGACGGCTGGCCAGTGTGGAGCAATTTTTTCCCATCAGCATGTTTGGGAGCTTTTATAAGCAAAAGTAAATGGCAATGGCCACACCTTCTTTCCACGTCTTGGCCAGGCTGTTGGATCTCAGTGCATAGGTGCAGCTCTGTCTAGTTTTAAGGACTTTGCGTTATTGGTGCAGGGAGCATTTTTGCACTCATTCCCCAACCACAACTGCAGAATCAGCTCACCTTCTTCTATAACTTCCTTCTCCAGCTCATCCAACATGTGCTGCCTGAGGTCTTTATCTCCTGATAACGTAAAGGCATAGGCAAGGATGGCCTCATTGTAAGTGTTGTTCACCGTGTTTGCTGCATCCTTCAGACACCTCAAAGCGTTCTCCACGAGGCTGCTCTAAACATGGGACATCAAACACTTAATCAGAAATGCATTTGCTAATCAATGACTCTGGGCACCAAATGTAGCCTTTACACAAGACAGGACCTACAGAGCAACATATTCACTATAGAGTTGTACGAGCCATCAGAAGGGGCCATGATCTGGTAACCAACTGGCATTGCATGAAGTTGCTGGGGTTGATCCTTCAGAAATGGCCAGATTGTGCCATTTTGATAATTGTAGTCATTTTATCAAGTGGTATATCAGTGTAATAATTTGGACATTTCATGCTGTCTTATTTTCTACTCCCCATGGCAGTGCTTGTTTGATGTTTTGGTTTGAACCCCTCCTGGGGGACCAACCTTTGTTCAGGGCCTCCCTTAGCACCTAACAAGGTTACAGATATGGGGGAACATTACTGTATCAATCATTCATCAATATGTTAAAAAATATTTTGGGTTTAATAAGAAATTCAACTCCAGATCTGGTTGTTATTGACCTTCTAGCTTGGCTTCCAGGGGTGTCTAGAAGAGCAAATAAGTATTTTCTCCAAATCTCATGGAGGCTGAGCCTCCAGCTTTCAATACTCCCTCTGCTCAAAAAAGACATAACATGATAACATGGTAAAGTGATATAACAATGGGGTTGCTTTGTGGCACTTCATCCAACAAGTGTCACAAAACAGAAGATGCTTGCTGGAAAATCCCTCTGCTGGAAACTTTACTTATAAAACATATTTGAAGAACCTACATTATGGACTGTGCCATGTTCCAGGAGAGCGACTGTAATGTAAGCAGATATTGCCATCTCGTCATCCACCGCACCCTGTGGAGACACAGAAGGACAAGACACATTCATCATCTATCTTATTCCATGGAAAATAGAGGGAAACAAGGTTGTTATTGTGATGCAGAGGGTTCCCATTTCTATAAGATATATTTAAAAACCAATTGGGTGGCATTTGTTGGACACCTGAGTAGCATCCAACAATGCTTGAAGTACATGAAGATGAATGAACTTGGCACCTTCAGTCCATTGTTGAAGAGTTTGCCGACGCTTCTGAAACAGCCGTTGTCCAATTGGTGGCTCCCCAGCCATTTTATAGCATCCTGAATGTGCTTCTCATCTATGAAAACAGTCTTCTGTGCTTTGCTGAAGCATCTCACTACCATGGCTGTGAGCCTGCGGGAAGGTAATAAAAACAGGTGTAAGGAGGTTACTGAATGCAATAAGTAATATGATTTATTACAAGAAGAAAGACACCAGAAGCATCAGGCGCTCTACTTATTAGATAGCTTCAAAAGGGGGTCAGATGGCTTTCTAGCAAGTCAGGAAATACTGGATCATTGGATATAGCTCTTGGCGCAAAGTTGATCCAGGGACTGGTCCCATTGCCATCTTGGAGTCAAGGCAAATTTGAGAGGCTGATAGACTTTTTTTTTTTTTACCATAAGTTCCCGTGTTAATAGTGATTTCTATATTAGTGCAGTCCAACTTTTTCTCGCAGTAAATGTTTGGTGGATATACACATCCTGCAGCGCAGGTTGATCATTTAGTGAGTGACCCTAGGAGATGTCTATTTGCTTAAGGATAACTTGTGGGCCTATAAGGACATCTGGAAATCCTACACTGTTAGTAACGCCTGAGGGCAGCTTTGAGAACCTATGTTCTGCATAATAGACTGTAGAAGCGGTGGATGTAATGTACCATCTGACTGCCAATTTCCAGTAAAGTAGAAAGGAGTTAGTGAACATATAGACCACTTCTTCCAATGTAGAGTAGTGGTGAACAAACATGGGGTCATGATCTGTTTGGTCACATCCTAGATAGCCAATCTCAACTCCTCTCTTTTAGTCAAGAGAGATAAGAATGTATTCAGATCCCCTTTATATCTTGGTTGGTCAGTTGACACCCACAGATGACAGGCACCGGCAAACCAGGTTTTGCCTAACCAGTCACAAGGGGATCTGTGGAAGTTGCTTCTTGAGGAGCACCACTCTGTGAAACTTTCATGGTTCCAAAATTCCAAATTGACATAAACTACTACCATATTTCCAACTCCGCTTACAGAAGAGGTATTCAGACTTTTTAAGGTTCTTAAGGTCCCCATTCATGTAAAGATTTGCTCGTTTGGTGAGGTTGCCAAGCAAGCGGATCTTCACCCGATATCCCCACCTACGGGTGGGCGATATCGGGGAAAGTGTAGGCCAAACGATCAAATTATAACGAAGGGTATAGGCAAAGTCGGTTTGGGGACCGCATCAACAAGCCGATGCGATCCCCGATCCGACTGTATTTTTTAACCTGCCCGATTGATATCTGGCCGGTTTCTGGCCAGATATCAGTCTGAGAAGGCCCGTCGGTAGTGCCCATACACGGGCCGATTAGCTGCCGAAACGGTCTAAGGGACCCATATCGGCAGCAAGAATAGGCCTGTGTATGGGTACCTTTAGATCTAAGGTGAATAAGAAGCAGAGAGTTGCATAGCTCGAGTGACACTAATGGTGAGGACTAACCTTGCCCTGACAGGGCTGCCCTGGACTCCCCAGTCAATGGATGCAAATGTTAGAGGAGAACATACTTACCATGTGTTGCCCTCTTCATCTTTCTTGCCAAATGCACTGTAGGCGCCATTATCATGCTTAAACATCAGCTGCCGCTGGTACCCTGTAAGGGAAGACTGACCCAGGTAATGACCGGACCCTCCATTCCACCAATAAAGTAATCAGCTCATCTACACAGTCCTTTCCCTGAGCATAATGGCTACTTGAATCAAAATCTGTATCCAGCATTACCTTATTTGTATCTTCACCAGAAAGATATTTTGAACAGATTTCCCATTTGTACTTAACCCTCTTCAACTTTTGATACCAGCTCAAACTCTCTTGATGAGGAATGATACTGAGAATATTTTCATGCCTACAAAATAGGCTGTAAATCTATGATATTTTAATGGCTGTATACAATAACCTCTTTATAGATCCTTACCCATCCACCCAGAGTAGTACATTGCCAACATCCACCTACCTGTAGTCAAGTAATTCAGAACCTTGTCCTTTATTTCAGGTGTTAGTGCCTTAGCGCTCTCCAGATACTCTAGAACATAGACATTCGGGGCAAACAGTGCCATATTCTGCTCTCCACATCCAGTAGGCAATTGCAGAAGATTTCCCAGATTCGAGATAATGTTGCCCATGATGTCACCTACCAAATGTACATGGTACATTTAATTACACATAATTACTACTAGTGATAACATGCTAGAGCTATGGTCCAATCAGGCAAGACTGTACACTCAGAAACGTCATCAGAAGCCGGTGGAATCCTTTGCTAGTTTCCACAATATCTGAATAAATGTGGTTGTGTGATTGAGGCCAATGTAGAACGATGAAAAGTTTGTTCTGGCACCTGAGGAAGGACCAGCTTGGTCCGGAACATGTTGTGCTGTGCTAAGCACTAATAACCGTACCAAGTTGTGCTTCAACGGAAGGCTCTCTGGTGGACTCTATCTATAGAGATTGTTCTTGGCCTTCACACGGATATGGAGTGAACTGTCTCCTACACCCTTTGCATGTTATTTAGTTGTTGCAAACATACGTGGGTGTGACATGGAACTGAAAGAGAACCCTAAACCAATATTCCTTTGTGCCCATAAATTGAACCTGAAAACGTTGGCTTCAACCCAACCAACACTTTGCCCATAAAATTTATGACAAATATGTACAAATGGTCATTTTAGTGCATGTGGCCAACAAGACAATACGGGGAACACTGTCCTGGGCCCATATGGCATTTTTCCCAATTCCTCCAAAATCTCTATAATTTGCCATTTTTTTCTGTTAGTACCACAGGGCAGCTTGATAAATGGGTTTACAAGTCTTTCTCAATTTCTAAGCTCTAGAACCTCTTACCTAGCACAGTGACGTGTGCGTGTCCCGAGCCTTCCACTACGTTATCCGGAAGCACCAGGGAGATTTCCCCTCTCACGCTGTCTCCTGTTGGAAATGAACAAGACACGGCTTATTGGCTCTTATGCTCCATGAATTTATTATCTGAGCTAATTAAACAAATCATTCTTGTTGTTCCTTAGAAATCCTCTGCAAACGTGATCTCAATAAGAAAAAGAATATCACAGTGCAATGCATTATGGGTTATGTAGTTACTGCATGCTGTCTGTAAGCTGGGGAGAACTTGTTACAATTTGTAACATCAGTGTTTTAGTCCCTCCTCCCCTGCCAGTATTTCCAATGATGCAGAAAGAGTATAACTGTTTTGTGGCTACATTTCAGCATATAAATGGGATTTATTCCTACTGTTTGCAGGAACAGATTACAGGGATAGGGATATTAGGGGTTTCTGTGTTGTGTGGGGCTCTTTAACAAATATTGGTTTGGAGACATGACGCGTTTTGTGCATAGACTTATGGTCCCCATACACGGGCCGATTGTAGCTGCCAATATCAGTCCCCTAGACCGATTCGGCAGCTTAACGGCCCGTGTAGGGGCAGGAACGAGGGGCCTCCCTGACTGATATCTGGCCTGAAATTGGGCAGATATCGATCGGGCAGGTTAAAAGATTTAGTCGGGTCGGGGACCGCATCGGCTCGTTGATGCAGTCCCTCAACCGACTGCCCCATTGCCGCTATTATAATTGGATCGAATTAGCCTACATTTTCCCGATATCGCCCACACGTAGGTGGGTATATCGGGAGATGAACCGCTTGCTTGGCGACATCACCAAACGAGCGGATCTTCACGTGTATGGGCACCTTTAAACAACCAACATAATATAAACAAGGGTTCCCTAACAAGTCAGTGTATAATTACCTGTTGGGCAGAGGAGAGACGTGTGTGTTTTATCCACTTCAACCCCCGAGGGCTGCAATAAACAAGTCACATGTATGGTTAGATGTCTGCTTTGTGGCTGCTCCTATGGCAGTGGGTTAAGTTGTCAGCGTACAAAATGCCCTGATTGGCTACAGGTTGGTCTAACCCGGTGCCAGTTTAAATCTTGTGCTTGTTGGCAGGTTGGTTCCGGTCCCTCCCACTTAAAGAACGCTTACACACAGAGAATCTGGCACAACATTGGGTTATTGTTAGATGATGGGAGATGTTCTTGTTGACCACAGGTCAGTAATCAGAGATAACTAGTGGGGCGCCCTTGTCCCCCCATTATTCATTTCTAGATTAACTTCTTAAACCTCTTAGGGAAGACTCTGAGAGGTTTACTTGCCTTCACTAAGATGGTCTTTTGTACGGCATCATGTTTGAATTTTGTTTCTGGATCGAGAACAACGTCAGAGCAGTCTCCTTCTACATGCAGAGCTCTACTGGTCACCTTGAAGGGAATGGTACCTGAAGAAATAAACCCCCAGATGTAATAAAACGTTGTCTAGGTCTAGTCACCCATGGCAACCACTCAGATGATTGCATTCATTTATGTGTCTGTCTTCGTTTTCTCTGAACTTTCATGGGCTTCTCGGCCAGCCCTTGGTGTGTGAACTGGGTGATGGTCCATGGTGGTGCTTTTATGGCATCTGAGCATACTTATAGGTAACATTCCAGCTGAATTGTGGAATATTTGTGCTGCCATAGTTTTATGGTATCTCTCTGTACAGGCTATGAGCAAACTTAGGGGGCTGTTCCTGCTGAAATGTGCTTAGTACAGGGGAATCCCTATGCTGCCATAGTTTTATGGTATCTCTGTACAGGCTATGAGCAAACTTAGGGGGCTGTTCCTGCTGAAATGTGCTTAGTACAGGGGAATCCCTATGTGCCATAGTTTTATGGTATCTCTCTGTACAGGCTATGAGCAAATTTAGGGGTCTGTTCCTGCTGAATTGTGCTTAGTACAGGGGAATCCCTATGCTGCCATAGTTTTATGGTATCTCTCTGTACAAGCTATGAGCAAACTTAGGGGGCTGTTCCTGCTGAATTGTGCTTAGTACAGGGGAATCCCTATGCTGCCATAGTTTTATGGTATCTCTCTGTACAGGCTATGAGCAAACTTAGAGGGCTGTTCCTGCTGAATTGTGCTTAGTACAGGGGAGTCCCTATGTGCCATAGTTTTATGGTATCTCTCTGTACAGGCTATGAGCAAACTTAGGGGGCTGTTCCTGCTGAATTTTACTTAGTACAGGGGAATCCCTATGCTGCCATAGTTTTATGGTATCTCTCTGTATAGGCTATGAGCAAACTTAGGGGCTGTTCCTGCTGAATTTTACTTAGTACAGGGGAATCCCTATGCTGCCATAGTTTTATGGTATTTCTCTGTACAGGCTATGAGCAAACTTAGGGGGCTGTTCCTGCTGAATTGTGCTTAGTACAGGGGAATCCCTATGTGCCAAAGTTGTATGGTATCTCTCTGTACAGGCTATGAGCAAACTTAGGGGGCTGTTCCTGCTGAATTGTGCTTAGTACAGGGGAATCCCTATGCTGCCATAGTTTTATGGTATCTCTCTGTACAGGCTATGAGCAAACTTAGGGGGCTGTTCCTGCTGAATTGTGCTTAGTACAGGGGAATCCCTATGTGCCATAGTTTTATGGTATCTCTCTGTACAGGCTATGAGCAAACTTAGGGGGCTGTTCCTGCTGAATTGTGCTTAGTACAGGGGAATCCCTATGCTGCCATAGTTTTATGGTATCTCTCTGTACAGGCTATGAGCAAACTTAGGGGGCTGTTCCTGCTGAATTGTGCTTAGTACAGGGGAATCCCTATGTGCCATAGTTTTATGGTATCTCTCTGTACAGGCTATGAGCAAACTTAGGGGGCTGTTCCTGCTGAATTGTGCTTAGTACAGGGGAATCCCTATGCTGCCATAGTTTTATGGGATCTCTCTGTACAGGCTATGAGCAAACTTAGGGGGCTGTTCCTGCTGAATTGTGCTTAGTACAGGGGAATCCCTATGCTGCCATAGTTTTATGGTATCTCTCTGTACAGGCTATGAGCAAACTTAGGGGGCTGTTCCTGCTGAATTGTGCTTAGTACAGGGGAATCCCTATGCTGCCATAGTTTTATGGGATCTCTCTGTACAGGCTATGAGCAAATTTTAGGGGGCTGTTCCTGCTGCTAGGAAGCTAATATAGGGGGCAGACGAAATGGGAAAGTTCTAGAAGGGCTTCAGGCTTTCTGTTTTTGTTTACTCCACTTTATAAACACACCCCAGTATGTACTGTACCCAGTTTTGTAGCTGTGATATTCCAAGTAAAGCTGGCGGTCTCTTGGCCACAAATGCAGGCAGATTTCTCAATATCAGTGCGCGGCTCGCCGAAATCAGGAGGAATGGTCAGAGCCACCTCGACCTGGTGGCATAAAAAGAAAATGAGTGAGCATAGAGCCTCCTCAACTATTCCATAGTATTTAAGGTATTCTCAGAAAAAAGCCCACTATAAAGAAACATAGGATTTCTTGTTTATTTTTGTGCACACATGTACTTTTGTATCAGACTTCTACTTCAAGACACAGGATGATCCTGCGCAGCTCTCTTCTCTCTACTGCTCCCCCTCCCATCAGAATTCGCTCCCCCTTCCATCAGAATTCGCTCCCCCTCCCAACTCTGTGTAATCTGAGCTACCGGCAGCCAGAGCTGCAGCAGGAAGCTACTGAGACCAAGCTAAAATGGCAGCTACTATCTTAAACAAACAGAGGGAGATTCTAGGGCTGTTTACTCAGGTATGGTAAAGCTTTCTGCAGAATAAATATAGGGTTCTAGGTGCAACTAATGTGGCAAATCTATTGGCAGTAGTAAATGCCTAAATGCCTTTCCTTCTTCTTTAAGAGAATGAACCCCTAAATCATAGGCATGAAGGGACATTAGAACACTCCATGGGAAATGGAAAACATTCCCAGAAGTACAAACTACAACAGCTCTACCTGTCATTGCCTTTCCAGACTCCCCTGCTGTACCCAGTGCCGTTCCTTGACCGCGCTTCCCCCTCTCTTGTGTGTTTGTACCCCAGTACTTGTCTCTCCAGACCCCCTGCTGTACCCCCATACTTGTCTCTATAGACTCCCCTGCCGTACCCCCGTACTTGTCTCTCCAGACCCCCCTGCTGTACTCCTGTACTTGTCTCTCCAGACCCCCTGCCGTACCCCCGTACTTGTCTCTCCAGACTCCCCCGCCATACCCCCGTACTTACCAACACACAATGATTCAGGTAGTTGTAGACCAAAGCAGTGAGGGTGAAGTGCTCTTTCTGTACCACAGAGTAAGGCAAGAGGAGGTCAATGAAGTAAGGTTGGAACGTCTTCATCCGTATGTCATGGACCTCTCCGAAACCTGAGTTCCCCACGCAGAAAGCATCCGTCACCCACTCGGTAATACTGTGCGGGGCGGTCAGGTTCAACGATTTCTTCCCTTGTGGGCTGAAATGGAAATAACTCATCAGATGGGCCTGTGACACAGAGTAGCAGCCCTAGGGCACATATGCTGAACTGTTGGCTTCCATGCCAGACATATCCTTACCCTACAGACACCAGGTCGTACAGCCATGTCTCTGGGAAGAACTTCCTCACTGGATGCTCTTTTGATGCTGGCGCTGTACTTGGAGAATCTGTGTCATGGAAGCATAAATACAGTATATGCTGTAATTAACTTTGTAAATATATTTGCCCCAGTGCAGTAACCCGTAGCAACCAATAAGAAATGTGTTTTCAGTCTACCTGAAATAGACTAACCAATCAAGTCAATTGCTGTGGGTCACTGCACTTCATTGTTGGGAAGATGATGGCACACAGTGTATGTTTATCTCCCAGTTACTACAGGTGGTGCTTTTATGAAATAGAGGCAAGTAACTGGCATACCTAGCTTTCTGTCGGCAGCACCCACTCCATCCTTTATAGAAAACCTTCTGGTATATTCCGGGAGTTCGCATGTCACCGGCTTTCGGATCCTGGTGTTCGTAAAGACCTTTAAGTTGCTGCTCTGTTTGGGACAGATAGTGACACCATGAAGCCTGATCTACACATCCGGCCTAGGGTAAAGCGCAGGTTACATAGGGTTGACCAAAAGAAAATATTTTGCTTGGTGGCAAATGAACGGCGATGGAGATACCCAGAACGCATACCGAGCTGGTGGGGGGCGAGTGTTGGAATCCATGAGTCATTTACGTCCTGCAAGTGCCAGTGCGGTCCTGCAAAAACTGCCATTCATTGGGGTACCTGCACCTCTGTATTGCTGGGCTCAGCCCATCCCTCTTTCTCTTGTGAATGGCGCACAAGTCTGACAATTCACTCAGGAGAACCCTGGAGCTACCACCAACTCTGGAGGTTTCAGTAGCCTCTGGGTTCCCATTGCAGCAAACATGTGTCCAAAGAATCCAATGCAACATTCTGGCGCCCAACATTTTCTTGGAATTGAGTACAATTTGCATCCAAGTGTACATTTTTTAGAAGCACCCACCCTAAGCCATATTCCTAACCTTCAAGGTCCAGATCTTCCTTCCTTGCTCCTCACGGGGAACCCTGAAATGGCTTCTCTGTACAGCAACTGGCAAATAGATTCTTCTCGCCCACAGTGTCAATAAATGCTTTAGTGTCTCCATTACTTGGAACTATGAATGCACTTGGGTAACCCAGGAATCATAGTAAGGCCCACGCTGATGGTCATTACAGTTTTCCTTCTTCTATGTGCGCCCAATGTCATACAGTTCATCACTAGGTTGTTTGGGCACTATTAGAAGATGTTCCATGTTATTAAGAAGATCCCTTGGCCAATTAGAAGGCAGTAGTAGCCTTGAGGAGCAGGAAGAGGGGAGAAACCACTTACAGAAGCTGAGAACTGAGCAGCTAATGTTCTTATATAAAAGCTGATAGTGACTGCCGGAGAGCTGGAGACTCACTTGCTGGGTTCTAAATGTGCATCCAGTCAGTGTGGCCAAGGAGCACGTGTGTTTGGCATTTGGAGACCAAAGTGGAACTATTCAGACTGATATTAGCTATTGCTGGAATGAGAGAGGCTATTAAGAAAGATGGAAGGAGGACACTTGCCAAGGCTGGTAAGGGCAGTGGAGGAAAGGCAGGGAGATAAGTGGAAGATCCAAAATCCGTAACCAGGCAGGGTCAACCAAGTAGGGTAGCCACCTTTTGCGTCTTGGAAGTCCAGGAAAAGGGTGGTTCAGATGACCTCAGGGGGTGGATGACATCAAGGGCAGGGTGGATTTCAGAGGGTTGGCTGATCGCCATACCATTCAGTTGAAATTGCTGTCTGTATTTCCTAATTTGGAGGCAGTTTTTACTTGGAAAACCAGAGTATCGGGGTGAAAACAAGGTGGAAACCCTACAACCAGGTCCGAACTTGGCATCAAATCTAATAAGGCAAGAGAAATCTCAAATCCAGATAACAGTTCAATGTAAATGAATGCACCACTACAACCAATGAAAAACCCTGCAACAATGGCATGGTGGGGGTGGGAGTAGCAGGGAATGTAAGGTTGCTGAAGAGCTGGGAAATCTGGACCAGAACCAAAAACTCTAACAGGCACAGTGGAAATCTTGAACAAGCAGAATATCCAAGGCTATTGTGATACTAATATCTACAGTTAGTATTAGTGGTTGTATTTATAGTTTATGTATGTGAGTGTATAGATTGGTAGGTGGGGGTTAGGTGTGCTGGGTTTACTTGGATGGGTTGAACTTGATGGACTTTGGTCTTTTTTCAACCCTATGTAACTATTTAAGTTGCTAAGTAGCCTGTATGAATGCAAGTACCTTTGTGAATGACAGCAATGCATGATCACTTTTACATATATTTGAGCATATTTTCAGTTGAACTCGGGTTTATAATGACCCTTTGTGTTCCTACACACAGCATTACTCACTCGCACTACTTCCGCAGCCTGTAGGAGGCGCCAGTACAGAAATAAGCAGCTCCATACCTTAAACAAGCTGTACACGTCCGCTTCACTCTGGTACCATGGAGCTCTCTTTATGGATCGCTTGGCTCGATTTGGTAGGACTGGTGCATCCTCTAAGCAAGGATAAGGCTCAAAGTCCTCTATAGTATAGGGAAAGCCGCGTCTATTGATTTCAAACATATATTCATAATAGCCCATCTGGAAAGATAAGGACAGAAATCGTCTATATCTCCCACTATAGAGTCAACGCTAATGGTGGAAATAAAGTTTAAGCAATGCAGTAAATGAAGGGCTAATATACATGGAGATAATTCTGCACTAGGTTGGGTGCAATACCTGCCTAATTTTTATATTGTGTGACTAGTGATGGGCGAATTTCGCGAATTTCGCCATTGGCGGATTGTTTCGCGAAACGGATGAAAAAATTTGCCAAGGAAAAATTCGCCGTACATCCAAAAATTGTCGCCGGCGTCAAAAAAGAATATATTAGCCGCGCGACAAAATAATAACCACGGGCGACAAAATAATAGACGCGGGCGACGAAATAATGGGCGCACGACAAAATAATAGACGCGGGCGACAAAATAGCCGCGTGACAAAATAATTGCCGTGGGCAACAAAACAATAGCTGCGCGACAAAATAATAGCCGTGAGCGAGGAAACAATAGCCTTGCGACAAAATAATAGCCGCGGGCAACGAAACAATAGCCACGGGCGACAATTTTTTTTTGTTGCACAGCATTTTCGCCGTTTCGCAAATTTTTTGCCGTTTCGCGGATCTTTTGAAAGATTTGCGAATTTTCGGTGAAGCAATCGGAACAGATCCGCTCATCATTATGTGTGACATATTCTGGGCATGTTTGAGACCTTACTGCTTGTCACCAGGTAGAGTAGTGGTTTAAAAAATGTCTAACTGGTCCCCCGTAAGGGAAGGGGGTCACCCTGAAGGCCAGTTAGTGATTTGGTCTCCTATAAACACCCAGATATTCTTGTAACTTTGAACCAATGACTGAAACCCTCCATTTTCCCTGCATCTGTACCCATTCCTCAGGATAAGGGGGGCCCTGGTTAAAGTTTGGACCTTCAAGTAGAATTTAAACTTATTGGAAACTGGAAGATGATTGAGGTGAATCAGGGAGAATCAGGGAATCAAGTGGCGATGGGCAGGACTAAAGGCGCCCATACACGTTAAGACCCGCTCGCTTGGCGAGGTCGCAGGTTAAGCAAATCTTCTCCCAATTTCCCCACCTACGGGTGGGAGATATCGGGAAAATGTAGGCTAATTCGATCCTGGGGCCAAACGATCGAATTCTAACAGCGGCAAAGGCACAGCCGGTTCGCGGACCGCATCAAGAAGTCGATGCAGTCCCCGATCTGACTAAATCTTTTAACCTGCCCGATTGAGATCTGCCCAGATATCCGTCAGGTATGGCCGTCGTTTCTGCCCCTACAATCAGCCCGTGTATGGCCACCTTAAGGAGAAGAGCCCTAAAACATAGCAGTTGTGTAGTACGGAGGTTCTGTGAGGGCTTTTAGACTTTGAAAGGACAGATTTAAAGAGGAACACTTGCACTGGGATGTTCCTCTCCTTATTGACATTACATGTGCAGGGTATTGTGGGATTGGGAGGAGGCAGGCTGAAGGCAGGTGACTACTGTTACATTTTATTGGAGTCTCGAAGTAGCCAGCCAGATCAGCAGGGGAACAGGGGCGGGGCTTAGGGAACTGTTCCAAACTATATTATTACATTAAAAGCATGAAAAGGCTGCGTATTTTAAACTGATGTATATCTCAAAGTTGCTTGAAATGATTCATTTTCAAAAACACACTCAGTTGATTCGTAGTCCTCTTGTTTGAGACCTTCAGATATTTTATACAAGGCGTGAAGATGTTTAGCGCTGTGGTAAACCCCAAATTAAACATGGTATATGCCCGCCATTAATATGTATAGGCAACAAGAGCAACCGGACATGTGACTTACCACCCTTGATAGTATCTCATTTGTTTTGTGTTCCTGAAGGAGTAAAAGTCCTTTATCCACAGAACGAACAGAGCACAAGGACCCCGCATCTGCCTTCACGTCCAGGTTCACATTTCCACCGGGTCGGACATTGTTTTCTGTAAATTCCAATTGAACCTGATGGTGAAGCAAAAATTGATGTTTGTTTTTTTTTATGTTAAACATAAATGATGTTGCAAGTGGCTTCTTAACTTCCACACTCTCATAGTCTTTCCTTCTATCACTGTCGGACATACCCTTTCTTTTCTACATTAGTAAGGATGTGAAGGCACAGAAGGAAACATCACATGTTAGAACAGAAGAGCCTAGGAGCCCCAAGGGTTACATAGATATCCTACTGTTTTTGCCCTCGGTAACTACTCCATTGCACCTTCTGCTCTATCCCCTGGCCTACTATACACTTGCAAACAGTGCATTTCCCTTGTTTGGCTCTTACCTTGTTGTCAAAGCAGACTGGGACCCTGTATCTCGCTCTGTCGGCTGCAACCTCTCCATCTGGGAATATAGCGTAGACCAGCAGGGTTGCTACAGGAACCAGATTCACGTTGACCGAGAACGTGATGTTGAAGGAGCCCTGCAGAACTAGAGAGACAGGAACAGGCTAAACCAATAAGAGTTTTATCGACACCTCCACTGCCTATTAACTGTCTACTCTAGACGTGGGCATGTAAATCAGGAATGGTTTTTCTACCATGGTCATACTGATTTAAGAGTCACAGCTACCTTCTAGGGAAGGCATTAAACAATAAACCACAGATGGAGCTGACCATATTAAAAAAAAAAAAAAATTCACACTTTAATATCAAGATGACATCTGGGTTATTGAAGGGTATAAAGCAAATCAACAGATCACGGGGCCAGTCCTGCCTCCATCAGTGAAAGGTTCTGATGTTATTCTAGGTCAGTGGTTCTCAACCTTCCTAATGCCACGACCCTGATACAGTTCCTCATGTTGTGGTGACCCCCAACCATAAACTTATTCCCAAGACCATCGGAAATATGTGTTTTCCGATGGTCTTAGGTGACCCCTATGAAAGGGTCATTCAACCCCCAAAGGGGTGTGGACCCACAGGTTGAGAACTGCTGTTCTAGGTAGTCCCTGAAAGCAGCTCCACTTGTTGCCTTTAGTAGAAGTTGCCATCACATGTGACCTCTCTGCTTTTGGGTGTTGGGCATTGGATCAGTTTTCCAGTCTGAACTATGGGCGCCCTTCTTGTTGAGCATAAACATTTCTGGAGACTGTTTCACAGAGTGACTTTGGCTGTACTCTATGCTAGTTGGGGGATATAATGTTAAGAGCACCGGTTCGTTAAGCTTATGATTTGATGAAACAGAGAGCATGCTTTTAACATTGTTGTGTAGGGTACTACAGGTTTGAGTAAATTAGGACAGCTAAGTGGGTACTAATTTGCAGTTGGGGGGGAAAAGCTGTTTTCTTATCCTGGGTTAGAGTCATTTCCTGGTTCAGTAAGTGACCAGTGGAAGTCATTGGTCTGTTCTATAAGAGGGGAAGCCAACATGTCTTTGCTCTCTCTATCTTGGATTCCACCTGTGCAGGAGGGTGGATGAGCCTGGGCAGAAGTAGGCCCAGTGGGAAAAGCTAGTGTGAGGAATGTTAGAGCTCACTCAATGAGTGAGAGTTAGGGTCATGGTAGTTAATGAGCATCCAGATGCTCCCACAAGGAAAGCATACGAATTAGAGGCACAATAGAGTCCAGAATAGGGTGGCAAGTGTACAGACCTAGGGGGTCGATGTCTTCCCACCTAGGTTCCACTTGTAGGATCTGATGATTGGGGTTGGACATTTTCAAGTCCCAAGACTGATTACTGGCCCCTGATTGGAAGGTTGTACTTTATCATCTCTGTCTTTTGTGTAAGAGATCTGTTTTACATTCTTGCAAATTAAGGTTAATCAGTTTTTACCACCCAACTGATTTACTCAACCTGAAAGTTACATTTCTGGAACCCCCTTCCACGAGGGCCCATTCCCAGAGATCAAGAGTCACTTGATGTATTGGTTTAACAGTTTCTGGAATACCCCAGCACTGTAACAATCGGGTTCTGTCTCAGAAGCATTTATACAAAAGAGCTAGGGGTGCGGTCAGGGGGTAATGGGGAATTTCAGGGCATAATTGGGTGTATTTGGGCATGCTGTCATAGACCTCTTGGAATTAGCCACTTGCCAGTTGACATCACCATGTTGGGGATATGTTTCTTCTGGGCCATCAGGAGGGGAGAGACAGGGGTGTTGGTCTCAATAGGTTCAGACATCTTTTTGTGAAACGTATAATTTTTTGGTTGCAGGAATCTATAGAATTTGTAGCTGCACAATTACACTGGCTGTTTTTGCAAATGGTATCTTTTTCAGCACTTTTCTGTACGACTAGCTTCTATCTTACAGTCACCTGTTGCCGCGACTCTCCACCTAACCGTCCCTCAATCATAGCTGTCACTTGGCAAGCAAAATGGCAGCTTCTCATCACCCTACCTAGAATATTAGAGGAGGATGGATACTAAATACAAAGGAAAAAGAACGAACTATAACAGAATATTTGACAGTAACCCAGTGTATTGGGCTTTGGGTTCCAAAGGAGACTTCCAGAGAACTGGATGTAGCAGTGATGTTCTTCATCTGAGTTATCTTTGGGATATATACACAGTAGGACTGTTGTCCAATCAGTATAGCTTCCCTGTGTGTTAATATAAAAAGCCCTTGTTGTGACTTATACTTACTGGGGCCACTTGGCAGGTTCGGCACGTCCACTTTATGTTCTTTATTGGTAATGATTTCTCCTTTAGACATAAGCTGTAGAACAAGAGGGACAGTCAATTATCTTTTAGTTTAGACCTCCAAGCCCTGAAAGCTGTCGCTTTCCAGATGACCGGATACTTATCCATACAAAAGAAGTTTAAAGGAATGACCAACCCGGTTTTACTCTGCATGGCAAGAAGTTCCACTGTGCCTCATATCTCATTTGGAAAAGGCCTGCGATTGCGGGACAGTTCGAGAATACCTATTACTGGAGGCTGTCAGGACATGGTAGCAGTAGAGACTGAACCACAACTGAAGAGCTGCAAATTGAACTAAAAATAATAGGATCCTAAATGGTGTATGTTGTCCCAAACGTGAACCTTAATGATGGACAGCTCTTCCAGTGAAAAAATTGAGGCCTTGGACTTTGTTTATTGGAGCTATGGAGAGATACAGTAGGAACCAGAAACCTACTCGAGAAATCTACAGGTGGTTATACACATAGGGTCCATAAATTAGCCAGGAATTCAATGGCCTCCTCCTATTCACATACTGTATGTATAACTACAAAGATGCAGAGGAACCTGAGCACATTTACTTGAGTTCCAGTGCCTGCCATATATGCGCCTATACAGTCTGGCAGATATACGTATATGGCCTTCTTGTCCAAACATTTGTCCATTTATGGACACCTTAGGAGCTATGAGTTTGGGCAGACTGCTTTCCCACTGGATCAGTTGAGACTACCGGGAAATAAAATGCAATAGTCTAACACCTCTCCCTGCCACAGGAATAAGAAATCTAAAGATACTGAAGTGATTCCAGTTATTCCCATTTCTCTCTCTATAGACGACCCACCAAATGAGTAGATTAACTCGAGCTGGCCACAGCTACCTGTTTATGGCTGAACTAGTAGATGATAGATAATTGGATGACAGATCATGGGACATTGTTTTCCCATTGATTAGATCAATTAATTGGCTCGGGTTCCATCTGAGCAGATTTTCAGGAGGCAAGTGGGAGAGAGCACAGACTTACAATGTAGAAGAAAGAGAGGTGATCTGATTCAGGGTCCAGTTCGTTTTTATCAATCGTGTACTCGACTGACACCGACTGCTTGGTGGAACATAGCAAATCTTCTGCAACAGTTTGTACTTTCAGAAAGCTGTTACTCTCAGAGTAGAATGGAAAGAGCCAGTTTAATGCTACGAACATATCATCTCCATCTTCCAATGAAAATTTCCCCTGAAGAGAAAAACAAGAGAACAGAGGGATGAATTAGCTATTGTGATCTGTTACCAGGCACTACACCGCTATGGTTACTCATTTCTTATGTACCTCAGTTTCCCCTCTGTCTGGGCAGGGTCCCTCTGTGTCTCCCCATTCTGTATGTGCCCCTCACCTTCCCCTCAGTCTGGGCAGGGTCCCTCTGTGTCTCCCCATTCTGTATGTGCCCCTCACCTTCCCCTCTGTCTGGGCAGGGTCCCTCTGTGTCTCCCCATTAAGTATGTGCCCCTCGCCTTCCCCTCTGTCTGGGCAGGGTCCCTCTGCGTCTCCCCATTCTGTATGTGCCCCTCACCTTCCCCTCAGTCTGGGCAGGGTCCCTCTGTGTCTCCCCATTCTGTATGTGCCCCTCACCTTCCCCTCTGTCTGGGCAGGGTCCCTCTGGTCTCCCATTAAGTATGTGCCCCTCGCCTTCCCCCTCTGTCCGGGCAGGGTCCCTCTGTGTCTCCCCATTCTGTATGTGCCCCTCACCTTCCCCTCTGTCTGGGCAGGGTCCCTCTGTGTCTCCCATTCTGTATGTGCCCCTCACCTTCCCTCTGTCTGGGCAGGGTCCCTCTGTGTCTCCCCATTCTGTATGTACCCCTCGCCTTCCCCTCTGTCTGGGCAGGGTCCCTCTGTGTCTCCCCATTCTGTATGTGCCCCTCACCTTCCCCTCTGTCTGGGCAGGGTCCCTCTGTGTCTCCCCATTAAGTATGTGCCCCTCGCCTTCCCCTCTGTCTGGGCAGGGTCCCTCTGTGTCTCCCCATTCTGTATGTGCCCCTCACCTTCCCCTCTGTCTGGGCAGGGTCCCTCTGTGTCTCCCCATTCTGTATGTGCCCCTCACCTTCCCCTCTGTCTGGGCAGGGTCCCTCTGTGTCTCCCCATTCTGTATGTGCCCCTCACCTTCCCCTCTGTCTGGGCAGGGTCCCTCTGCGTCTCCCCATTCTGTATGTGCCCCTCACCTTCCCCTCAGTCTGGGCAGGGTCCCTCTGTGTCTCCCCATTCTGTATGTGCCCCTCACCTTCCCCTCTGTCTGGGCAGGGTCCCTCTGTGTCTCCCCATTAAGTATGTGCCCCTCGCCTTCCCCTCTGTCCGGGCAGGGTCCCTCTGTGTCTCCCCATTCTGTATGTGCCCCTCACCTTCCCCTCTGTCTGGGCAGGGTCCCTCTGTGTCTCCCCATTCTGTATGTGCCCCTCACCTTCCCCTCTGTCTGGGCAGGGTCCCTCTGTGTCTCCCCATTCTGTATGTGCCCCTCACCTTCCCCTCTGTCTGGGCAGGGTCCCTCTGTGTCTCCCCATTCTGTATGTACCCCTCGCCTTCCCCTCTGTCTGGGCAGGGTCCCTCTGTGTCTCCCCATTCTGGTATGTGCCCTCACCTTCCCCTCTGTCTGGGCAGGGTCCCTCTGTGTCCTCCCATTAAGTATGTGGCCCCTCGCCTTCCCCTGTCTGGCAGGGTCCCTCTGTGTCTCCCCATTCTGTATGTGCCCCTCACCTTCCCCTCTGTCTGGGCAGGGTCCCTCTGTGTCTCCCCATTCTGTATGTACCCCTCACCTTCCCCTCTGTCTGGGCAGGGTCCCTCCTGTGTCTCCCCATTAAGTATGTGCCCCTCGCCTTCCCCTCTGTCTGGGCAGGGTCCCTCTGTGTCTCCCCATTAAGTATGTGCCCCTCGCCTTCCCCTCTGTCTGGGCAGGGTCCCTCTGTGTCTCCCCATTCTGTATGTGCCCCTCACCTTCCCCTCTGTCTGGGCAGGGTCCCTCTGTGTCTCCCCATTCTGTATGTGCCCCTCACCTTCCCCTCTGTCTGGGCAGGGTCCCTCTGTGTCTCCCCATTCTGTATGTGCCCCTCACCTTCCCCTCTGTCTGGGCAGGGTCCCTCTGTGTCTCCCCATTCTGTATGTGCCCCTCACCTTCCCCTCTGTCTGGGCAGGGTCCCTCTGTGGTTGCTCATTCTGTATGACCCCACTTACCATCTGTATGGGTGGGATTCACCTTTGCACACTTATTCTGTATGAACAGGGTCCCTCTGTGGTTACTCATTCTGTATATACTGGTCACCTCTGCCACCCTATGCCAGGCGCATCTCTGGTTACTAATTCTCTATCACCTTGGGCATTATCCTCTTATACTGACCAGAGTATGACTACCCTTCTGTAGGTAGCATTAATCTTTTTGCTTAATTCATGTTTCTGTTTGTATCACTCAGCCTCCATCTCTCTCTGGACAGGTACATCTATTGTTAGTATAAATGTCACTCACATTGCCTGACCTATACTGAGAATTTTGGAAAGTAGTGCCTTTTGTGATTTTACAATACATTCATTATTTGTTTAATGGGAAAAATAGACCCCTGCAGCGGTGGAACCCACCCGGGCTTATCTGTTATAAGGGCATTCGTACCGTCAGTGACACCATATCGTTCCATTCGGAAGTGTCGAGAGTAAACCGAGCAATTCCATTCGCATCTGTCTCCAGAGTTATGTTGGTGTCCACTTCATCCACATTCACCACGAGGTAGACCTTTTCATTCTTTCTGGGCTCCCTTTTTAGGGTTCTAGCTTTCAGCTAAGAGAGAGAAATAACTTGAGAAGATGTTTCTGCAAGATTACTAGCGCCAGGGCAGGGGGCATTAAGTCACTGATCCAGCATGTTGCCATATATTGGGGATTCACTGAGGTCATTACAGTGGCTGTGCTACATAGTCATACCCCCACATGATTATTGTTCCACCCACCCCTGAGGTCTCGTCTCACTCACCATACCAGTGAATGGGATGCCTTTCTGATAGTAGCTGTCAAGATTAACAAATTCTACAGTTTGATGATCCGTGAACTCGATAAAATGGGATCCAGACTCTTCAAGACCTGAAGGGAGACATCAATGAGTTTGATATATAAAAATGTCCAATAGCCAATAACCCAAAGAGGTGTTTGTGAGCAAAGCCTTGAGCAGAGCTTGACACACAGTTTATATACAAACCTACCAGTGTTGTCTTCTGTCAGTAATGCAAGTATTACTATTTTCACTCTGGGGTTCGTTGAGACATTGAAAGGGTGAAGGTCAATGTCCTTGGTAAAGCAGCCGCGGTCATCTGTCTGTAAGGCCAAAGAGTGGAAGAGATGTATAAATGTGAGAAAAATGGGCTGAGGGATAAGGAGAAAGTGAGTGTTGTTATAGAGCAGGGATGCCCAACCTTTTATACCCATGAGCCACATTTGAATGGAAAAGGTGTTGGGGAGCAACACAAGCATGGAAAAAGTTCCTTTGGGTGTAAATAAGAGCTATTATTGGCTATTTGGTAGCCCCTATGTAGACTGGTAGCCTATAGAAAGGCTCTGTTTGGCTTTACACTGGGTTTTATGCCACAACACCTGCCTCCCAGCCAGATATTCAAAAATGAGCCCCTACATTGAGGCCTCTGGGAGCAAAATCCAAAGGGTTGGTGAGCAACCAATGGTTGGGGATCACTGTTATAGAGAATGTGGGAGAAGGAGAAACTGCAGTGGGGGGGGGGGGGGGGGGAGGAAAGAAAAGGCCAGTAGCACACAGGGCAATCTGTCTTGCTGCCACTCCTAATGCTAGCGTAAGGGTATTGCATGGAATACTATTATAATACTAATGATACTAATTCTTCTTTATCTTTTCTATAAAGCATTAGGTTTAGGAACAGTTTTATATTGCAGGCTATTTGGGGGAAGGTCAAGAAAATATATATATTTATATCAAGTAAATACAGTGCTAGTTAGGGCTTATTTAGGCATCAGATGGAAACGCCTGGATACAAGAGAGCTGAAAATACGATGGACAAGGACATTTTTAGGGTTACTGGTCCCTTCAATAAAAATGATTATAAAAGGCAATTAGCCAAACAACATGGACATTGAGGGAAAATCATATGAAGAGTAATGCAGGCAGGCACTCCGGATACTCAAAAAATGTAGAAAAAAGCAGCCATAATTGTAGTAAAAAAAAGTTTAAATTTTATTTAGTCCATATGTAAAAAACAAAGGAAGCCTTACGCGTTTCGTACCACAGGGTACTTAATCAGAGGCACCTATGAGCACCCATGAGCCTATGATTAAGCGCGTAAGGCTTCCTTTGTTTTTTTACAACTTTTTTTACTCATATTATGGCTGCTTTTTTCTACATTTTTTGAGTATCCGGGGTGCCTGCCTGCATTACTCTTCATATGATTTTCCCATGATGGCTCCCTAAGCTGAAAGGTCTGGGGCATGAGCACCCGGGCCCATCTTTACTACTGCTAAGATTTACCCCTTATTTGTGAAGATTGTGATCACCCCTCAAAGTATTTTTGGATTTCAACATGGGCATTGAGTCAACAGTATGAAAATATTGAAACTCAGGACCAGTTGGCAACTTCTAAAGTCTAAACCATTTCAGTGGGGGCTTTGTTGTGCCTTAAGGTGGCCATACACGCACCGATAATATCGTATGAAACCTCGTTTTGTACGATATTCGGTGCGTGTATGGTATGTCGGCGAGTCGGTATCGCAGGAAGCTGCTGATATCGGCCGACTCGCCGATCGGACCAGTTTGAAAATTTTGATCGGGGGCCATAGAAGGTGCCTGACCAAAATTCTCACTTCAGAGCTGAATCGGCAGAAGGAGGTAGAAATCCTATTGTTTGTACCTCCTTACCTGCCGATTCAGCCCTGAATGGTGTGTGGCGGATCTGACGATGTTTCGTGCGACCGATGGTCGTACGAAACATCATCAGATCGCCACGTGTATGGCCAGCTTTAAGGTGGCCATACACGTACCAATTAGTTTTCCTGTGACCATTGGTCATAGGAAAGATCGTTTGTTCCCTCCATTGACGTACAGGGCTGAATCATCAGATATGGAGGTAGAAACAATAGGGATTGTACCTCCACCTGCCCAATTGACGAGACAACCAATATCCAAAGCTCTTGTAATATCGGTCATCTCGTTGATCCACCATACACGGTTATATATAGGCATTATGTTTGAACCTGATGGATGTGTGTCTTTTTTCAACCTAACTTGCTATGTTACTATTTTATGTTACGTACACGGCCTTGCATCGTGGGCATAAGTTCCTCAGTTGGTTCTCGGTCAAAATCACCATAATAAAGCCTCCACCATGCAATATTCAAAGGAAAAACTGTGATGTTCATAACTCCCCGCACTGGCTTCCCGTAGGTGTAACTGCAAAAATACAGAAAAGATTTACAATGGGGAGTCCCTTCTGCTGCAGGCGGATGTCGTTACCAGGAGTACCAACCAACCAGGAGTACAACTTAAAGATACGTCATGTAGACCAAACGTTGTTAATACTTTGTGTTTCCACAAGAAGCTGGTAGGACCATGTGACCACAAGTGGGGCTTCCATTAATGCCGTACAAAAATGCCCCCTCGGGGACTGTACACACCTGCCACAAACTTCCAAATGAAAGGAATCATCAGTCGGAGAGACGTCTTCTTGTGCATGGATATCGACTTTAAATCTTTTGAGGACTGGAAAAGACAAATATGACAAGAAGCTGTTTGCCAGGGGATACAGAGGGGAAAGTAGAGGCGAGGGAATGTGATGGGGTCGTGCAATACTTGTTATTGATATCACATGAATAATATTATACATCCCTATTTAAGATGCAGAGGATTAGAACTACATTTAAATTATGCAATGAAAAGCTAAATCTTCTTTACAATCCGTCCAGTGTTCCATATGAGGCGCTACTCTATCTCCATCCAGTGTTCCATATGAGGCGCTACTCTATCTCCATCCAGTGTTCCATATGAGGCGCTACTCTATTTCCATCCAGTGTTCCATATGAGGCGCTACTCTATCTCCATCCAGTGTTCCATATGAGGCGCTACTCTATCTCCATCCAGTGTTCCATATGAGGCGCTACTCTATCTCCATCCAGTGTTCCATATGAGGCGCTACTCTATCTCCATCCAGTGTTCCATATGAGGCGCTACTCTATCTGCATCCAGTGTTCCATATGAGGCGCTACTCTATCTCCACCCAGTGTTCCATATGAGGCGCTACTTCTATCTCCATCCAGTGTTCCATATGAGGCGCTACTCTATCTGCATCCAGTGTTCCATATGAGGCGCTACTCTATCTCCACCCAGTGTTTCCATATGAGGCGCTACTCTATCTCCATCCAGTGTTCCATATGAGGCGCTACTCTATCTCCACCCAGTGTTCCATATTGAGGCGCTACTCTATCTCCATCCGGTGTTCCATATGAGGCGGTACTCTATCTCCATCCGGTGTTCCATATGAGGCGCTACTCTATCTCCATCCGGTGTTCCATATGAAGAGCTACTCTATCTCCATCCGGTGTTCCATATGAGGCGCTACTCTATCTCCATCCGGTGTTCCATATGAGGCGCTACTCTATCTCCATCCGGTGTTCCATATGAGGGCGCTACTCTATCTCCATCCGGTGTTCCATATGAGGCGCTACTCATTATCTGCATCCAGTGTTCCATATGAGGCCCTACTCTATCTCCATCCAGTGTTCCATATGAGGCGCTACTCTATCTCCATCCAGTGTTCCATATGAGGTGCTACTCTATCTCCATCCAGTGTTCCATATGAGGCGCTACTCTATCTCCATCCGGTGTTCCATATGAGGCGCTACTCTATCTCCATCCGGTGTTCCATATGAGGCGCTACTCTATCTCCATCTGGTGTTCCATATGAGGCGCTACTCTATCTGCATCCGGTGTTCCATATGAGGCGCTACTCTATCTGCATCCAGTGTTCCATATGAGGCGCTACTCTATCTGCATCCAGTGTTCCATATGAGGCGCTACTCTATCTCCATCCAGTGTTCCATATGAGGCACTACTCTATCTCCATCCAGTGTTCCATATGAGGCACTACTCTATCTCCATCCAGTGTTCCATATGAGGCACTACTCTATCTCCATCCAGTGTTCCATATGAGGCACTGATTAACTCCCATCCAGTGCCCCACATGCCAGACCATGTCCCTTATTCTCTAGGTCTCTTTACTCTCATTTATGTTAATCTAGTTCTCCACTATTTTCATCTCCTACTAACCTTCATCAAGTGTTCCTCAACATTTTACCCTTCTTAACCTCTACATTGTGTTCCACTAGCTTCTCTGTTTCCTCCATTTGTCCCTTGAGTCTTTTCACTCTTCTAATCTGCCATCAAACTTTCAGCATCATTTCCCATTCCTCCCCATATCAACCAGGCCTTCTATAGATTTTCACTCTCACTAACCACCACCACCCAGTGCCCCTAATGCTTCTTCATTCTTCCTAAGGAAGTGTTCTTACTCTCCTAGTTTCCATCCATTTCCATATATTGTTAGTGAGGTTACGCCTTTTTTCAGGAAACTTCAGGAAGTTTCAGTTCACCCCAGTGCCACAAGCTTCCAAATCACTGCTCCTACTACCCAACAATTTTCTGCTGGAACAACCTACTGACCAAGCCTCCAGTCTGAGACTCAACGCAGGAAAATACTGTATATTGTGCTGAAGGAGAAACTGTTTCTCCACCTACCTGGACTGGAGCTGTCTCCCTGCTCTCCCCTTCCTATGTTTAAGCCTCCTTTCCCCCTGTCTAGTTGAAATCCAACCTACCATATTCTGCCACAATAAAGCTTTGGCTTGAACGTTCAGTGGAAGGGATATTGATCTTGTACCGTCCCAGCTCCACCTCTTCTGCTAAGCGAAATGAAAAGTCTGCGATTCCCTGGGTGGGAGCCACATCCAACCATTGGCCAATACGGTTGTCGTTTGGGTCCTGTTAATGGAAAACAAAATCTGTTCCCAGTTGTAGCAGAAGGAACAATGGGGTTGGTCTATGGGTTTGTAGGTTCCTGCAGAGGAAGGACATCAGAATACTCTTTGGGTGGGATAAAAACAAATACTGGGGTGGGTTGCTTTTCAAAAAAACAGATTGGCCTTTACTGTAAGGGCACATGTAGTTGTTACCCACTGGGGAATCTTACACTTCATGGCTGAAAGAGAGCCTCAAAATATCTTTTTGGCACAAAAGAATTGCCAAGTTAAGCATTGGAATTGGAAAATCACACGTCAATCACTTGACTGTCCGCCGATATAATCCCCGGGCACTGCATTCTATATACTGACTGTCCCCCGATATAATCCCCGGGCACTGCATTCTATATACTGACTGTCCCCCGATATAATCCCCGGGCACTGCATTCTATATACTGACTGTCCCCCGATATAATCCCCGGGCACTGCATTCTATATACTGACTGTCCCCGATATAATCCCCAGGCACTGCATTTTATATACTGACTGTCCCCGATATAATCCCCGGGCATTGCATTCTATATACTGACTGTCCCCCGATATAATCCCCGGGCACTGCATTCTATATACTGACTGTCCCCCGATATAGTCCCCAGGCACTGCATTCTATATACTGACTGTCCCCCGATATAGTCCCCAGGCACTGCATTCTATATACTGACTGTCCCCCGATATAATCCCCAGGCACTGCATTCTATATACTGACTGTCCCCCGATATAATCCCCAGGCACTGCATTCTATATACTGACTGTCCCCCGATATAATCCCCGGGCACTGCATTCTATATACTGACTGTCCCCTGATATAATCCCCAGGCACTGCATTCTATATACTGATTGTCCCCCGATATAATCCCCGGGCACTGCATTCTATATACTGACTGTCCTTTGATATAGTCCCTGGGCCCTACGTTCCATACACCGACTTCCCCCCTGCAGGTGTAATCCCTCGGGGCCTGTCATGACATACACCGGCTTCACCCCCCACTGGTGTTAACCCCCTGGGCCCTGTGTTCCATACACCTACTTTCCCCTCCCCACCAGTCTAATCCCTCAGGGCCTGAATGCCATACACTGGCTCCCCCCACGCGGGTGTAATCCCCCGGGCCCTGGGTTCCATACACTGGCTCCCTCCCCCCCCACGCGGGTGTAACCCCCGGGCCCTGCTCTATATAATCCCCCGATATAATCCCCAGGCATTACATTCTATAGATTGTTGATATTTTCCAAAATAGACAGACAGATAGACAGGGAGAGAGAGGGACGGGGCTCCCTAGTAATGAATAGGTAGAAGACGTTTGTGGTTCTTACCAGCAGCTCCACCAATGGGTACTGCAAGAGAGGAAGATATTATATGAGCAAGGTGTTACTATACATTACATTAATACAGAAGCACCAGCAAACACAATAAACCTGCGTTATTCATGTTAATCACAGGGAGAGTCTGATAAACCCTGAGCTTTCATACTGCCCTACACCCCTAAACATCTTTCACCTCCATAACTGGGCCCTACTACAGACCTTCCTTGGTCTTCACTGAACCCTGAAACATTGAGTTCTTACTTACAGTCTTGTTACCCGATTGCCTTATATCCCATAATGGTACAATGTAATTAATGTTATGAAGTTGGCGCCAACTAACCTATATCAGCCAATCAGTAAGTAGCATTTACTGTCACCTGTTTGAAAGCAAATAACTGGTTGGTTGGGGTTGGATACCCCAACTTGTTTAAATGTTTTTTTCTTTACATTACCCCCTTTTTTGGGATTATGAGATGGAGCCCTGGCTATACCAAGTGATCTCTTGGGGTATACCAGTTATATTATCTAAGCTCTCTTCCTAGAGTTTTATTCTATTTATATCAGGATTATATTTTCACACCACAAGAGTTGGACATATATAGAGCCCCCCCCCCCCCAGTAAGAGTATATCCCAAGGTATCATTGGAAACCTCTGTAGTAGTAGAGTGGTCGGTAAAGCCTTATCCCTTTTTTATTGGTTTATTTGCTGCCCAATGTAACTCTTTCTGTCTTTTGGTCTCCAACATCTCAACCTCAAGCCCCTAAGCAGAACGATAAGGATTCATCATATCTATTCCCCGTGCTGAAATATAAAGGCAAAAGAAAAATCACCTTATCGTCTTGAGCGTGAAAATCCTTACCCAGAGTCACCACTCGGAAATTCACTGGAAAGACATAATAAAATGAAAAACGACTCATTCAACGCACCCTTCGTCAAGCAGGTTGGGCTTCATCAGGTGTATAATGGGGTGGTTCACCTTCAGATAACTTTAAGTACATTATAGAATGGCATGTTCTTAGCGAGTTTTCAATTGGTCTTCATTATTTATTTGTTATAGTTTTTAAGTTATTATACCTTTCTCTTTTGACTCTTTCCAACTTTCAAATGGGGGTCACTGACCCCGGCAACCAAAAAACAATCCTCTGTGAGGCTCCAATTGTATTGTTATTGTTACTTTATCTTTCTATTTAGACCTTCCTACCCTCCACTACTTATATCCCTGTCTACCTTTCAAACCACTGCCTGGTTGCTAGGTTAAATTGGACCCTAGCAACCAGATAGCTGTCGAAGACGCAAACTAAAGAGCTACTCAACAAGAAACTAAATACCTCAAAACCCGCAAATAATAAATAATGAAGACCAATTGCAAATTGTCTCAGAATGGTAGTCTCTACATCATACAAGAAGTTGAACTGCCCCTTTAAAAACTATTACAAGCACAGTGGACAAATTGCCCCAAAGGTAAGTTCACCCAGCACACCCTTACCTCCTCCATATTTTTATTGCCCATATGTGGTCAGAAACATTTTCATTGTGTCATTGTTCTTCTATACATAATGCTATGAGATCCCTCTTCCTCTGTTTTGCTATATAAAATCGTACCTATCTGGCCGGGCTTGTACATCGGTTTGTCCGTCTGGATGAGGGTGACATACATTTGCTCCATTATGAGAACCTTCTTTGTCTGATTGATGTTAATATTGTCTCCTTCTGCTGATACATGGAAGAGCCATACCTCCCTGTCTTCTTCTGCAGCAGGGACCTGCCAAGATATGTAGGCACAAAGGTGGATCTCATGAGGTTCTCCATGACCATAGCTAGATAGCTAGATTATGTTTAGCGAGTTTATTAAGAAAGAATAATATCTGAGAAGCAATGGAGTCACAAAGAGTTTTTACAGTAACTTGCCCAGGATCATGATCAGTTGATGCTAAAACTCAAACTAGGTTGGTTGTTGTCACGTGTCAAAGCCATAAGCTGTAGGGCAATCATCCTACACAGCCACAATTACAGATGGGGCAGGCTTTTTAGTGCATTTGGCTTAACATGGTGCAACATGCATTTATCTTTTCTATGGGCAACACTGGTTAGAAAATACTCTAGGGGGCAGTACAAATTGTGAAGCTGTCTCTAATGGGTCATTATCTCAAATGATTTGTCCTACTGACTGAAAGTTAAGCTATTCAGAGATTTTGGTGGAGCAGCAGTGAGTCTGTAACTCAAGCAGTGGGTGGGTCTGGAAGATACTAATGGTGACTTGTAGGGGGAGCAACAGTGAGTCTGTAACGCAAGCAGTGGGTGGGTCTGGAAGATACTAATGGTGACTTGTAGGGGGAGCAACAGTGAGTCTGTAACTCAAGCAGTGGGTGGGTCTGGAAGATACTAATGGTGACTTGCAGGGGGAGAAGCAGTGAGTCTGTAACTCAAGCAGTGGGTGGGTCTGGAAGATACTAATGGTGACTTGCAGGGGGAGAAGCAGTGAGTCTGTAACTCAAGCAGTGGGTGGGTCTAGAACACACTAATGGTGACTTGCAGGGGGAGAAGCAGTGAGTCTGTAACGCAAGCAGTGGGTGGGTCTGGAAGATACTAATGGTGACTTGCAGGGGGAGAAGCAGTGAGTCTGTAACTCAAGCAGTGGGTGGGTCTAGAACACACTAATGGTGACTTGCAGGGGGAGAAGCAGTGAGTCTGTAACTCAAGCAGTGGGTGGGTCTGGAAGATACTAATGGTGACTTGCAGGGGGAGAAGCAGTGAGTCTGTAACTCAAGCAGTGGGTGGGTCTAGAACACACTAATGGTGACTTGCAGGGGGAGAAGCAGTGAGTCTGTAACTCAAGCAGTGGGTGGGTCTAGAACACACTAATGGTAGTGTCACGACTGGCACCGTAAACCCAGAACCAATGTCAAGATCCCGGTCTCAGCTCGCTCTTCTGCCTATAGCAACCGCCTTTGGCTTCGGGAGGAGCCCTCAGCTACTCAGATGCCGCCAGGTCTTAATGTGAGAGGAACAGGACGAGGGTTCTGGGCAAGCAAAGGGGCCAATTCGTAGCCAAGGGGAAGGCAGGGGGAAACAGCAGGAGTTGGTGGGGTAGAATACAAGCAAGGTCAAGTTGCAGGCAATTGGTCAGTCCAGGCAGAGTTCAAACAAGCTCAGTAACAGGCAGGTCGGTAACAGAATCAGTAACAAAACACACCCAGGAACTATGACTATACGGGCACTGAATCACTGGGCGCAGGGGATTAAACATTTGAATTTTAGCGCCAACGATGACATCACAGGGCGCATCATCTTCCTCGAGCGCATTACTTATTGGCGCGAGTACTCGCTGAAGAATCAACCACTCGTGCATTTATAAATGACCCCCAGTAACTCAAGCAGTGGCTGATTACAGGGCAAGGATATGGAGTCAACATAAACAGAAATATATAGAAAGGATTGCTTGAAATCAGACCTAAAGCAGAAATTGTTTGTGGGTCACTGAGAAAGCGGCAGGAGTTTAATTAGAGGGTAAGTACTCACCTTAAAGGGGTAACAGTGGGTAAAACTCTCAGTCGTTATCTTGTCATCAGCCACCACTTGGTGATGGTCATCCCTGTGCAGCTCCATCCTGAGAGACACTGCCCCCTTGAGCTGGAGTAAGGTAACGCAGGCTTCCTCCTTGGAGGGGTGAATGAGCTGAGCTGGAACTGTGATCATAAAATGGCTGCGTGGGCACAACACAATCACAAGAGGGTCAGTAACACAACAGTACCCAGTGTGTGCCCCACTGTATAACTATATGTCTCTGCACATAGACCCAGGGCAGTCTGGGGAATGAGTGTGAGCTGTGCGAGTGGGACTGTATGGCACCAATGGAAACCTAAGGGGCATCTCTACCCAGAAGCCACTTGTACTGAGGCTGTTATTAGTCTGCATATGACCAGCTACATACATGTTTCCCATTCATACACGGGTGGAAATGAAATGTACAAAAGAATAAATTTGTTGCTGATTATTTACAAAACTGAGCAATTCTGCTGATTACTGTAGATACTACATTCCCCATGCTATGATCTATGGGTTGTACGATGGAAACCAGGCACCTTGGGGTCACTGATCAGCGCTGCGGTGCCTGGGGGCCTCCGTTCAACACAAGGTTATTAAATGCAATAGTGTTTTTACCATTTCCCTTTATTCATTAGTACCATTTCAAATGTTATAATTCAGTGTAATTTATCTGTTTCATGGTTTTGTAATTTAGCATTCAATATCGGCTGATTAGCAGATAGCAGGTGCAGTGTCTGGCTGGTTGCTAGGGTCGGCGACCCCTTGCTGCACAGATAGCCTGGTATTCTCTGATCTCGAGGAATAGGGAGTCCTTGCTGCCAATACATCCTCCTGTTCCACCACCAACAAGCCAATCTCTGCCTACTTACTAAGGGCTTGCCGATCCCCAGTACCCAGGCAGAGGCGGCTCATACAGGTTTGTAAGGCAGTCTAAGGGTAAAGAGCATTTAAAGCAAATAAACTCAATTACAATATTTATCATTGCCCCATTTAAGTTCAGAGGTGGGTGTGCACACAAGGGAATTATAAGGCACATGTAATAAATAAGTGCAAAGTGCAAAATGTTGGAGAACTTTCATGGTGCAATATTTCCAACTCGAAAGCGATCAATGGGGGGGTTTACCCTTACGTTAACTGTTAGTATGTTATAGAATGGCCAATTCTAAGCAACCTTTTAACTTTTAACTGGTCTTCATTATTTATTTCTTACAGTTTTTTAATTATTTGCCTTCTTCTTCTCCAGCTTTTAAATGGGGGTCACTGACCCCAGCAGCTAAAAAGCTATTGCTCTGTGAGGCTCCAGTTTTATTGTGATTGTTACTTTTTATACCTTTTTTTCAACTTAGGTTCTCTCCTGTTCATATACCAGTCTCCCATACAAACCACTCCCTGGTTGCTAAGATAATACAGAGCCTAGCAACCAGATAGCTGCTGAAACTCCAAACTGGAGAGCTGCTGAACAAAAGTGAAATAACTAAAAAAGTACAAATAATAAAAAATGAAGACCAATTGCAAACTGTCTCAGAATATTACTCTCTACATCATGGTAAAAGCTAACTGAAAGGTGGACAACCCCTATAATAAACCCCAGAACTCCTTACGCTTGTGGTGGTTCTGCAGCGCCAAAGTCCAGGATGGACAGACAGACTGAGATCAGAAGAACCTTCATGGTGTGTCCTTCATGCACCTCCACCGTACTGCTGGGTTCTGCTCTGCCCCCTGAGCCTTATACCCTCGGGAACAGACGTGGGCATGGTCTAGGGAATGGGACTGGTCTAGGGAGGACAAGAGTTCTCTCTTTAGTGCCAGAATTCCAGATTGCGACAGTAATAAACTAACAGAAAGGAGAATCACCCAATGTACATAATGTTACACAAACACAACAGGCCCCTGTCCGGGGGCGATGTTGGGGTCTCACAGATATGATTTACTACAGATAAAGAGCATTTCAGGTCATGGACACAGGAAAGGGCCACCACTCGCCAGAGAAGCATAAGTGCACGTACCACTTGGGGTATGGGATTGATTCTGACCAAAACATGGACTTGGTATATTGACTAGGAAAGATTTATATTCATGTAGGTCATGGTATATCTAGTATAAGTAAAGGTCCCCATACACGTTAAGATCCGCTCGCTTAGCGAGGTCACCAAGTGAGCGTAACTTCTCCCGATATCCCCATCTACGGGTGGGCAATATCGGGTAAATTTAGGCTAATTCGGTCGTTTGGCTCTGGGGCCAAATGATTGAATTAGAGCCCCGGTAATAGGTGCAGTCGGTTTGTTGATGCAGTCCCTGATCCGACTAAATTTTCTAACCTGCCCGATTGATATCTCCCCGATTTCAGGCCAGATGTCGGTCGGGCAGGCCCGTCGTCTGTGCCCCTACATGTAGCTGCTGAATCTGTCTAAGGCAGCTACAATCAGCCGTGTATGGCCACCTTTAACCTAGAGCAAGTGGACTTGGTAAGTAATCATTGAAGACATTTCACTACTCATCCGAGCAGCTTCTTCAGTCCAACTGGCTGGTATGGGAAGTCCTCAGCATATGTACTCTTCCACTAATCCATCACAATGGCACTTTGTAACTCTTCAGAATGGCCCAGTGTGCCATTGTGATTGGGTTAGTGGAAGAGTACATATGCTGAGGGCTTCCCATACCAGCCAGTTGGACTGAAGAAGCTGCTCGGATGAGTAGTGAAATGTCTTCTTTGATTATTCAGCATATCCACTTGCTCTAGATTTACTCATACTTACATATTGTTCCTTACATATTGTTCCTGCATTTACATGGGTTTTCTCTCACATTGTAAAAACACAGGTAGGTGAATTGGCCACCGACAAACCCTCTAGTGTGTGCGCATTAGTGTGAAATTTGCACCGCACTTCCCGGCTTAGACGTGGTCCACCAGAAGTCCACAGGGGATCGACTGGTGGACGGCGATCAACGTTTTGGCCACCTCTGCTGTAACACATCAAACACTATTTCAATGATGGATTACTGGCTTTGATTACGTACCTTGGGAGTACGAAACGCGTAAGGTAGTTTATTTAACATGCCCTTTGGTACTGGGGGCTGTATCCCCCTATTAACAGTGGCCTATATACTACTGGCCTGTGTGCAGTTCCCTTCATTTAATTAGTGCCTGGAACTAAACGACTCATTATGCCGAATGAGATGTTCTGCTTGCGGTTGTGAAGGAGGAAGGCACATGTATGGTAAAGTCCCGGAGGTGGTAATGTGTGATGGCGGTCATGTGATCTGCGCAACTCGGCAACACGGGGACTTGGATTCTGAGAACGTATTGAATAGTAAATGACTATAACTGATAAGGGCTTACAACTGAGTGTAGCGAGTGCTATTCTGAGACAATTTGCAATTGGTCTTCATTTCATATGATTAGTTTAGTTAAGATTAGTTTTCTTAATTATTTTACTTTTTGTTCCGCAGTTCTCCAGTTTGGAATTTCTGGTTGCTAGGCTACAATTTACCTTGGCAACCAGGGAGTGGTTTTAGAGAGTGACTGGTATATGAATAGGAAAGGGGTTGCATAGAAAGATAAGGAATAAAAAGTAACAGTAACAATAAAACTGGAGCCTCACAGAGCAATAGGGTTTGGCTGCCGGGGTCAGTGACCCCCATTTGAAAGCTGCAAAGAGTCAGAAGAAGAAGAAGGCAAATAATTAAAAAAAAAACAATAAAAAGTGAAGACCAATTGAAAAGCTGCTTAGAATTGGCCATTTTATAACATAGTAAGAGAGGAGTCATGTGGTTTGCAGATACAAATAGAAGTAGATACATGTCTGTTACTAATGATCAGTAAAGGCTGCTGTGTATCTCTGGCTCACTGTGTGGGTCAATGATATGTGGGTGAGTGACTGTGGCCTTTACTCAGGGCTCCGCCCACTCACACAGTCTGTTTGTCTCTCTGGCGCAGCCCTATATGTGCAGAGTCTATGGCCGGGGTGGGCCTGTTCCCTAGCTAGCAATCCCCAGTACATTGTTTTACATTAGGTTTAAGTTAACCTTTAGTATGTTATAGAATGGCTAATACTTAGCAACTTTTCAATTGGTCTTCATTTTTTTTATTTCTTATAGTTTGCCTACTTCACTACTAACACTTTGCTGCTTTCAAATGGGGGTCACTGACCCCGGCAGCCAAACCCTATTGCTCTGTGAGGCTCCAGTTTTATTGTTATTGTTACTTTTTATTCCTTATCTTTTTTATTCAGGCCCTCCCCTATGCATATTCCTCATTCAAACCACTGCCTGGTTGCTATGGTAAATTGGACCCTAGCAACCATATAGCTGCTGTAAATCCAAACTGGAAAACAGTTGAACAAAATGCTAAATTAGTAAAAAAAAAAAAAAATTCAAAAGTGAAGACCAATTGCAAATGAACTCAGGGAGGGATTTATAGGGAGGGTTGCCAATGAGTACATGGCCGGTAAATGTGTAATTCTAGTTAGTGGCCTGCCTGCTGGGCAGAACAGATACCGGCTGGGTGGAAACCCCACACCCTCCTCATATAAAACAGGGCAATTGTTGCCAATGAACAGGTTATATGTTGTTGCTGGTTGGACAAATACAAACTTTGAATGTAAGAAAAAAAATCTATCTGTCTACTATCATCTATCTATCTATCTATCATCTATCTATCTATCTATCTATTATCTATCTATCTATCTATCATCTATGTCGATTATCTATCTATTATCTATCTATCTATCATCTATGTCGATTATCTATCTATTATCTATCTATCTATCTCTATCTATCTATTATCTATCATCTATCTATCAATGTTGATTATCTATTATCTATCTATCTATCTATCTATCATCTATGTCGATTATCTATCTATTATCTATCTATCAATCATCTATCTATCTATCATCTATCTATCTATCATCTATCTATCATCTATGTCGATTATCTATCTATTATCTATCTATCATCTATCTATCTATATTTATCTATCATCTATCTATCATCTATCTATCTATCTATGTTTCTATTAGTGATGTATGGCTGGCCCGATAACGGAGGGACCCGCGGGTTAACCCGGTTGGGCAGATTTGGGCCTCAGCACATCACTTGCGGGTGGGTTTGGGTTCCGCTCGCCCTCCCCACCCGCACCCTTACACTGCCGGCTGCCTCTTCCTGCTTCTGTACCTGGCATGTCCCGCCCCTTCGTTAGTTTAATGAAGGAATATTGCCGTTGAAAAAAAAATATTATCCTTTTCTTCCACATAAAACACTGGACTGGAATTTAAAAAGCCTGTTTATGGCGAACCATGGGTGACAGTCGGTGTGGCCCTAACTCCTCAGTATAACAGGGCAAACCCCTGCCAGTACGGTCTTCACCGACGCCCTTTTGGGGCCCCGGAACTTTCTGCTCCGGAACTGACAGGGAACCTGCACACATCAGAGTAAGGACCAGAAGGAACGAAGAGTAAAGGATTAGTTTTAGTCAATTTTGCCTTTGCTCTGCCCCTTGTTTGCACAAAAATATGAGGAACTTCAAAGCACTGTAACCTCTATTTCAGCTCAATAGCTGCCTTCCCGGACTGGTACCAGTAGAACATGGGTTACACTGTACCTCTCACCCAGAATGGGCCTTCGCTAAGTGGCAGAGGAAGGTGAGGGGGTTGTGCAACTACACCTCTCCTCCTGCCTTACAGAAAAATAAAAACAGAGGGCGCCAGAGAGTGTAATACAGACTGACACTCCCCTGAGTACAGACTGGCAGGAATCTCACTTCCCCCACGCCGCACCCCATAGTGGATCCCTCAGGGAATTCTCTATCCTGATTCCCTATCAACTAGCTCTGCCCTAACTGCCTTACACCCCTATAGTGGTACTGGGGCTACAGCTGCCCCTATCTAATGCCCCATTAGGGCCCCTGCCCCGGGCTCCCAGCACCCACCCAGCCTGTTCCTTAGTCTGAAGCAAACAGGAAGGTGCCGCTCCTTCCCCAGTGCTATAGCAAAGTGAGGCAGGAAGTGGTCACATCCCTGCTAGCCAATAGCACACATACGTACATGAACTCACTCAGATACATTCCCTTCTGCCCAGCGACTAAGGGAACTGAACCTGTAGGGATTTAAAGCCATAGGGGCCATTTAACCCTACGGGTCCCTACATTTTTTTTTATCTATCTATCATCTATCTATCTATTTATCATCTATCTATCTATTATCTATCTATCTATCTATCTCTATCCATATCTATCTATCTATCTATCTATCTATCTATCTATCTGTCTATCTATTATCTATCTATCTATCTATTATCTATCTATCTATCTATTATTTATCTATCTATCTATTATCTATCTATTATCTATCTATCTATCTATCTATCTCTATCCATATCTATCTATCTATCTATCTATCTATCTATCTATCTATTATCTATCTATTATCTATCTATCTATCTATCTATCATCTATCTATCTCTATCTATTTATCTATCTATCTATCTATATCTATCTATCTATCTATCATCTATCTATCTATTATCTATCTATCATCTATCTATCTCTATCTATATATCTATCTATCTATCTATCTATCTATCTATCTATATCTATCTATCTATCTATCTATCTATCTATTATCTATCTATCTATCATCTATCTCTCTATCTATCTATTTATCTATCTATCTATCTATCTGTCTACTATCTATCTATCTATCTATCTATCTATCTATCTATCTATTATCTATCTATCTATCATCTATCTGTCTACTATCTATCTATCTATCTATCTATCTATCATCTATCTGTCTATTTATCTATCTATCATCTATCTATCTATCTGTCAACTATCTATCTATCTATCTATTATCTATCTGTCTATCTATCTATCTATCTATCTATCTATCATCTATCTATCTATCTATCTATCTATCTGTCTACTTACTATCTATCTATCTATCTATCTATCTATCTATTATCTATCTGTCTATCTATCTATCATCTATCTATCTATCTATCTATCTATCTATCTATCTATCATCTATCTGTCTATCTATCTATCTATCTATCTATCTATCTATCATCTATCTGTCTATCTATCTATCTATCTATCTATCTATCTATCTATCTATCTATCTATCATCTATCTATCTATCATCTATCTATCATCTATCTATCTATCTATCTATCATCTATCTATCTCTCTATCTATCTATTTATCTATCTATCTGTCTACTATCTATCTATCTATCTATCTCTCTATCTATCTATCTATCGATCATCTATCTACCTATCTATCTACCTATCTATCTATCTACCTATCTATCTACCTATCTATCTATCTTTCATCTATCTATCTATCTATCTATCTATCTATCTATCTATCTATATATCTATCTATCAATCATCTATCTATCTATCTATCAATCAATCATCTATCTATCTATCTATCTATCTATCTATCTATCTATCATCTATCTACCTATCTATCTATCTATGTTTCTATTAGTGATGTATGGCTGGCAGATTTGGGCCTCAGCACATCACTTGCGGGTGGGTTTGGGTTCCGCTCGCCCTCCCCACCCGCACCCTTACACTGCCGGCTGCCTCTTCCGGCTTCTGTGCCTGGCATGTCCCGCCCCTTCGTTAGTTTAATGAAGGAATATTGCGGTTGGATAGAACTGGATGGAGAATAGATAACACAGAGTGCGGGGAAATTACACATTTCCTACAAAGTGATTGGAGCAGTGTTGTTAGTGGGACCCTACAGGGGTTTGGCCTGTTTGCACTTTGCCTCAGTTATATTTATTTATCACTACTAGCATGGGGCGCACTGACTTCTCTGTATCTTTATATCTGTTATGGGCACAAGCTTTACTGCCTCCCATTTTGACCAACAGAAGTAAAGCAAATGTAGGGACCCGTAGGGTTAAATGGCCCCTATGGCTTTAAATCCCTACAGGTTCAGTTCCCTTAGTCGCTGGGCAGAAGGGAATGTATCTAAGTGGGTTCATGTACGTATGTGTGCTATTGGCTAGCAGGGATGTGACCACTTCCTGCCTCACTTTGCTATAGCTCTGGGAAAGGAGTGGCAGCTTCCTGTTTGCTTCAGACTAAGGAACAGGCTGGGTGGGTGCTGGGAGCCCGGGGCAGGGGCCCTAATGGGGCATTAGATAGGGGCAGCTGTAGCCCCAGTACCACTATAGGGGTGTAAGGCAGTTAGGGCAGAGCTAGTTCCGGGGCCCCAAAAGGGCGTCGGTGAAGACCGGTACTGGCAGGGGTTTGCCCTGTTATACTGAGGAGTTAGGGCCACACCGACTGTCACCCACAGTTCGCCATAAACAGACTTTTTGAATTCCAGTCCAGTGTTTTACGTGGAAGACAAGGACAATTTTTTTTTCACAATTTAGGTATAACGTATGGGTTAGTTTAGGAGAATCTGATGGTGCCAACATTAATATTTAATTTATAGGCTATTTTTTTAATGGTGGCGTCAGGTTCCTAAACGGTTTTTCTAGTTGCCAACAGTACCAGACGTTTTTTTTATGTTGAGGGTATCGGAAAACAATTGGTTAAACTGACCAAACGCAATGCTTTTTTGTTTCTCCAGGCCCTTACTCTGACGTGTGCAGGTTCCGCAGCAGAAAGTTCCGGGGCCCCAAAAGGGCGTCGGTGAAGACCGGTACTGGCAGGGGTTTGCCCTGTTATACTGAGGAGTTAGGCCACACCGGCTGTCACCCACGTTTCGCCATAAACAGGCTTTTAGTTAGTTTGGATTTCAGTCCAAAAATAGGACAATTTTTTCCCCCACAATTTAGAGATAACGTATGGGCTCATTTAGGAGAATCTGATGGTACCAACATTAATATTTAGTTTATAGGCAGGGAACAGGGCCCTGTGAATGAGGCATTAGATACAGGCAGGTGTAGCCTGTACCAGAACCACTCTGGCGCCCTCTGTTTTTATTTTTCTGCATAGCAGCAAGAGAGGTGTAGTTGCACAACCCCCTCCCCTTCCTCTTCCACTTAGCGAAGGCCCATTCTGGGTGAGAGAGTACAGTGTAACCCATGTTCTACTAGTACTAGTCGGGGAAGGCAGCTATTGAGCTGAAATAGAGGTTACACAGAGTTTTTATTTTGAAAGGAAATTGTTGCAAGGGAGCCTGGGAGTTAGGGGAGGGGCTCCCTGTGTGAGGGGAGGAGCTGCTTACATGGTTTGTGAGGTAATTTTGAACAGAGAAAGCAGCAGATACAGGGAGAGCCATTAGATAAGCGAATAGAGAATCATACAAAAACACCAACCTCTCCTTATCAGGAACTTGCAGGGGAGGAAGGGGAAGGGATTCCCTCACAGAATTCCCCCCCGGGGTCGTTCCTTTTACAAACATATACCTGCCATTTTCATCTCTTAACAGGGTTGGACTGGGGGGTGAAGGGCCCACCGGGGCTCCCGCCCCAGGCGCCCTGCAGGTGCCTCCGCCGGCTGCGTCCCCTAAGTCTCTCAACCCCCCCCGGAGGGGCCCCCTCGCAGCGCCCCCCACCCGACGTCTTCACCCGAGTGTGTGTAATTTAACTCGTGTCCCGGCGGCCCAGTCCGACCCTGTCTCTTAATACTGTATATTTGTACAGGTAAATGCTAATTCTTTGTGTATTATTACCCCCAGCACTAATATAGGTGTTAAAACAGGTATGAGGTACTCTATGTATATGGGTGAAGCCACACAGAGCTACTAGTAGCAGCTACTTGTCGTGGCTACAGAAACAGACAATGTTTAACATAGTAACATAGTAAGTTGGGTTGAAAAAAGACATACGTCCATCAAGTTCAACCATAATGCCTATATATAACCTGCCTAACTACTAGTTGATCCAGAGGAAGGCAAAAAACCCCATCTGAAGCCTCTCTAATTTGCCGCAGAGGGGAAAAAATTCCTTCCTGACTCCAAGATGGCAATCGGACCAGTCCCTGGGGCAACTTGTACTGAGAGCTATCTCCCATAACCCTGTATTCCCTCACTTGTACTGAGAGCTATCCCCCCTACCCCTGTATTCCCTCACTTGTACTGAGAGCTATCTCCCCTACCCCTGTATTCCCTCACTTGTACTGAGAGCTATCTCCCCTACCCCTGTATTCCCTCACTTGTACTGAGAGCTATCCCCCTACCCCTGTATTCCCTCACTTGTACTGAGAGCTATCTCCCCTACCCCTGTATTCCCTCACTTGTACTGAGAGCTATCTCCCCTACCCCTGTATTCCCTCACTTGTACTGAGAGCTATCTCCCCTACCCCTGTATTCCATCACTTGTACTGAGAGCTATCTCCCCTACCCGTGTATTCCCTCACTTGTACTGAGAGCTATCCCCCCTACTCCTGTATTCCCTCACTTGTACTGAGAGCTATCCCCCATACCCCTGTATTCCTCACTTGTACTGAGAGCTATCCCCCTACCCCTGTATTCCCTCACTTGTACTGAGAGCTATCTCCCTACCCCTGTATTCCTCACTTGTACTGAGAGCTATCTCCCCTACCCCTGTATTCCCTCACTTGTACTGAGAGCTATCCCCCCTACCCCTGTATTCCCTCACTTGTACTGAGAGCTATCTCCCTACCCCTGTATTCCCTCACTTGTACTGAGAGCTATCTCCCCTACCCCTGTATTCCCTCACTTGTACTGAGAGCTATCTCCCTACCCCTGTATTCCCTCACTTTGTACTGAGAGCTATCTCCCCTACCCCTGTATTCCCTCACTTGTACTGAGAGCTATCCCCCCTACCCCTGTATTCCCTCACTTGTACTGAGAGCTATCTCCCCATACCCCTGTATTCCCTCACTTGTACTGAGAGCTATCTCCCCATACCCTGTATTCCCTCACTTGTACTGAGAGCTATCCCCCTACCCCTGTATTCCCTCACTTGTACTGAGAGCTATCTCCCATACCCCTGTATTCCCTCACTTGTACTGAGAGCTATCCCCCATACCCCTGTATTCCCTCACTTGTACTGAGAGCTATCCCCCCTACCCCTGTATTCCCTCACTTGTACTGAGAGCTATCTCCCATACCCCTGTATTCCCTCACTTGTACTGAGAGCTATCCCTCCCTTCCCCTTACGGCCCCCCCTGTATTCCCTCACTTGTACTGAGAGCTATCTCCCATACCCCTGTATTCCCTCACTTGTACTGAGAGCTATCCCCCCTACCCCTGTATTCCCTCACTTGTACTGAGAGCTATCTCCCATACCCCTGTATTCCCTCACTTGTACTGAGAGCTATCCCCCCTACCCCTGTATTCCCTCACTTGTACTGAGAGCTATCTCCCCTACCCCTGTATTCCCTCACTTGTACTGAGAGCTATCCCCCCTACCCCTGTATTCCCTCACTTGTACTGAGAGCTATCCCCATACCCCTGTATTCCCTCACTTGTACTGAGAGCTATCCCCCTACCCCTGTATTCCCTCACTTGTACTGAGAGCTATCCCCCATACCCCTGTATTCCCTCACTTGCTAAGAATCCATCCAGCCCCTATATAAAGTTATATAATGTATCAGCCAGTACGACTGATTCGGGGAGGGAATCCCACAACCTCACAGCTCTCACTGTAAAAAATCCTTTCCGAATGTTTAAATGGAACCTCCCTTCTTCTAAACGGAGTGGGTGCCCTCGTGCCCGTTGGAAGGACCTACTGGTAAATAAAACATTAGAGAGGTTATTATATGATCCCTTTATATATTTATATATAGTTATCATGTCACCTCTTAAGCGCCTCTTCTCCAGTGTAAACAGACCCAACTTGGCCAGTCTTTCCCCATAACTGAGACTTTCCGTGCCCTTTACCAGCTTAGTTGCCCTTCTCTGGACCCTCTCTAACTCAATAATGTCCCGTTTGAGCACTGGAGACCAAAAGCATATTCTAGATGGGGCCTTACCAGCGCTCTGTAAAGGGGAAGAATAACCCCCCCTCCCGGGAATCTATGCCCCATTTACTACAGCTCAAAACCTTGTTTGCCCTACAGCCGCTGCCTGGCATTGCTTAAAGAGGAGGGCATTGCTTAGCAGCTTAATGCACTGAATGTCCTGTGTTTCTTTTGATAGAGGACTCAGTGCAGCATTACTGTGAGTGCTTATGGCTGTATTTACATAGACCTTTCTGATAAAGCTTTCTTAGTTTTTAACCTTTCCTTCTCCTTTAAAGGACAATGAAACTTAAATAAGAACAAAAGCTCTTATTACCGGTCATGAAATGTACATGTACTTACTAGTAGCCATTTCTTTTTGTGTTTGCTCAGTTCCTCTGAATGACTAAAAGTTCTTTTTAAAAAAGTTAAGAGCTGTTCTAGAAGTCTGTTTGTTCTTAGATCAACCCCCCCTCCCCAACCCTCAACCTCTTTTACCTCCAGGATGTTTCCTTCTTAACACTGAAGTGCTCCACCCCAAGGGGGCACTACTAACAGGTCTATATGGAGAGGGCAAATTGTGTGTGTGGGGGTG
This sequence comes from Xenopus tropicalis, assembly GCF_000004195.4. Taxonomy (NCBI): domain Eukaryota; kingdom Metazoa; phylum Chordata; class Amphibia; order Anura; family Pipidae; genus Xenopus; species Xenopus tropicalis. The sequence continues at coordinate 7,242,734 of NC_030683.2, read as the reverse complement.
TTCACACTGTGGGACTATGAGAGATAGAACTGGTTCCTCTCACCGGGCCCTCTCCAATGTTATCTCTACGGGGAATAATAAGCAGAGAGTTACATAGCTCATGTGGAACATAGACTAATGTTGAAGAACAACCAAAAAGATTTGCCTTGACAGGGAACGAATGCCAAAACACTTTTATTGTTCAGATCTTAGAGGAGAACATACTTACCATGTGTTGCCCTCTTCATCTTTCTTTCCAAATGCACTGTAGGCGCCATTATCATGCTTAAACATCAGCTGCCGCTGGTACCCTGTAAGGGATGATTGACCCAGGTAATGACCAGACCCTCTTTATACCCCCTTTATAGATCCTTACCCATTTACTCAGGGTAGTACATTGCCAACATCCACCTACCTGTAGTCAAGTAATTCAGAACCTTGTCCTTTATTTCAGGTGTTAGTGCCTTAGCGCTCTGCAGATACTCTAGAACATAGACATTTGGAGCAAACTGTGCCATATTCTGCTCTCCACATCCATAAGGCAATTGCAGAAGATCTCCCAGATTAGAGATGGTGTTGCCCAAAACATCACCTATTAAATATACATAGTAATAAGGCACATAATTAATAATCGCAACAAAATGCTGGATCTATGGTCTCTCTGACAAGACTACACACTCAGAGACATCAACAGAATCCGGCAGAATACTGATTTCAAGTCTACCTGAATAAATGTGGTTGTGTGATCGAGGCCAATGTAGAAAGATGATAGAGTTTGTTCTGGCACCTGAGGAAGTACCAGCGTGTTCCAAAACATGTTGTGCTGTGCTAATAACCGTACCAAGTTGTGCTTCAACGGAAGGCTCTCCGGTTGATTCTTTTCTATAGAGATTGTTCTTGGCCTTCATTGTGTCACACACGTATGGAGTTGGCTGCCTCCTACACCCTTTGCATTTTATTTAGTTGTTGCAAACCTATGTGGGTGTGACATGGAACACAAAGAGAACCCCGATTCCTTTGTGGGCCTATAAATGACAACACCTGCACACGCGACATACAGTGAAGTGCGAAAAATGTTGGGTTCAACCAAACCAATGCTTTGCCCACAGAGTTGTGTATAAGGGGTCATTTTAATGTATGTGGCCAAAAAGAGACCACTGGCGGCACTGTCCTGGGCCCATAACGCATTTTTCCAAATTTCATACACAATTTGCCAATCGTAGCTTTTAGTACCACACGTCTTTCTCAGTTTCCTAAGCTCTAGAACCTAGCACAGTGATGTGTGCATGTCCCGAGCCTTCCACTACGTTATCTGGAAGCACCAGGGATACTTCATCTCTCACGCTGTCTCCTGTTGGAAATGAACAAGACACTTGTTGGGTCTAATGCCCCATGAATTTGTTATCTGAACTAATTGAATCAATTTTTCTTGTTGTTCCTTACAAATGAATGGAATAGATTGCAAGTGCAATTGTGTTAGATTATAGATAAACAAAAAATATAAGAAAATGAATCATGATTTTTAATGTAATGTAATGGAACGTATCTGGGCCAAGTCCTTATGGGACCACCACCAAGATCGACAAGGAACTGCGGACAATTATTTTGCTTCCCTGATACTGACAGGTTCTTGGAAATAGTGCAAAATAAAGAGAAAGAATCAATATGGGGTCTGTTTATGGGAAATCTCTATTTTATATTGAACTACAGCTGCCGCTTACTGATACCAGCATGAACTACTTCTGTATCAGAGAAAATATATGAAGAAACCCTGTGGAATTAAGTTCCCCGAGATGACAAGCCTTGACACGCGTTTTGTGCATAGACTTAACCAACATGATATAAACAAGGTTTATAATTACCTGTTGGGCAGAGGAGAGACGTGTGTGTTTTAAACACTTCAACCCCCGAGGGCTGCAATAAACAAGTCACATGTATGGTTAGATGTCTGCTTTGTGGCTGCTGCTATCGCAGTTGGTTAAATTGTCAGCGTACAAAATGACCTGATTGGCTACAGGTTGGCTCTAGTCCCTCCCACATAAAGGAAGATTGCAGACATCAGAATCTGGCACAACATTGGGTTATCATTAGATGCTGGGAGATGTTCTTGTTGACCACAGGTTGGATTACGAAAGGCAGAAATCAAAGAAAACAAGGCCACCCTGGCTTCCCCACTTTTTATTTCTAGATTAACCTCCCCTCTTAGACCTGTCAGAGTCTTTACTTACCTTCACTAAGATGGTCTTTTGTACGGCATCATGTTTGAATTTTGTTTCTGGATCGAGAACAACGTCAGAGCAGTCTCCTTCTACATGCAGAGCTCTACTGGTCACCTTGAAGGGAATGGTACCTGAAGAAATAAACCCCCAGCTGTAATAAAAAAAACTTTGCCGAGGTCTAGTCACCCATGGCAACCATTCAGATGATTATCTTCATTTTCTCTGAAATGTCATGGGCCTCCTGTAATTGCAGCTCTCAGCGAGCCCTTGGTGTGTGAACTGGGTGATGGGGATGGTCCTGTATGGACTTTTATAGTATCTAAGCATACTTAAAGGTGAAATTCCTGCTGAATTGTGCTTAGTACAGGGGAATCCCTATGTGCCATAGTTTTATGGTATCTCTCTGTACAGGCTATGAGCAAACTTAGGGTGCTGTTCCTGCTGAATTGTGCTTAGTACAGGGGAATCCCTATGTGCCATAGTTTTATGGTATCTCTCTGTACAGGCTATGAGCAAACTTAGGGGGCTGTTCCTGCTGAATTGTGCTTAGTACAGGGGAATCCCTATGTGCCATAGTTTTATGGTATCTCTCTGTACAGGCTATGAGCAAACTTAGGGGGCTGTTCCTGCTGAATTGTGCTTAGTACAGGGGAATCCCTATGTGCCATAGTTTTATGGTATCTCTCTGTACAGGCTATGAGCAAACTTAGGGGGCTGTTCCTGCTGAATTGTGCTTAGTACTGGGGAATCCCTATGTGCCATAGTTTTATGGTATCTCTCTGTACAGGCTATGAGCAACCTTGGGGGCTGTTCCTGCTGAATTGTGCTTAGTACAGGGGAATCCCTATGTGCCATAGTTTTATGGTATCTCTCTGTACAGGCTATGAGCAAACTTAGGGGGCTGTTCCTGCTGAATTGTGCTTAGTACAGGGGAATCCCTATGTGCCATAGTTTTATGGTATCTCTCTGTACAGGCTATGAGCAAACTAATACAGGGGCAGACGAAATGGGAAAGTTCTAGAAGGGCTTCAGGCTTTCTGTTTTTGTTTACTCCACTTTATAAACACACCCCAGTATGTACTGTACCCAGTTTTGAAGCCGTGATATTCCAAGTAAAGCTGGCGGTCTCTTGGCCACAAATGCAGGCAGATTTCTCAATATCAGTGCGCGGCTCGCCGAATTCAGGAGGAATGGTCAGAGCCACCTCGACCTGTTAGCGCAGGAAAGCAGGAAAAGAACCAAAATCTTTCCTAGTGAAAACAACAGCGCCCCTTGTGGTGGGAAAATAAAGTAATTCTCACCATGCACCTTGCAGTGCTTCCCCCCTAGAATTCCAGCATCATGGCAGCCACCAAGCTGTATACCAGGACTTATGCCAGAATTTATTTGCTGCTTAAATTGTCCCTTTGAGTTTAATGTATTACAGAAGGTCTGATGTGGTGAAGAATCAAGTCAGTTGGGTGGCATAAAAAGAATATGAGCGCGCATAGACCCTGCTCTACTATTCCATATTATTTAGGGTTAGGGTTGCATGGTTTTCACCAGGCTGTCCAGGTCAAAACTTCCTGCCTGGTTATCCCAATTAGGAAGTGGCAATTGGCTAATCAGTTTACCACTTCATAATCCCACCCCTGACATCACTGACCCCACCCTCAACGTCAACCACCACCCTGTCCCCTTGGAGTCGCCTCCCCGCCCCCCACCTGGAGTTGCAGAAGACAGAAGGTAGCAGCCCTATTTAGGGTATCCTGGTACACAAAGATGGTGTTGCCCAGTTCTTGTACAGTCGGCTGAAAATGAATTTGGTGAGAAAGGAACCTCTTGTGACGTTGCTCTGTCTCTGCTCACTCTACTTTAATTTCCAAACAGATTTGTCTTGCAAAATTCATTTTCAGCTGTCTGTAGTCGGTCAGAATGAACAGTGAGCGTTTGTTGTTTCTCAAATTTATTATACTGGCAATTAAAAGACTGCTAATATCTTGAAAACCAGAAAGGGATAAGTTTCTGGGTTAATATTTCCTCCAACCTCCTCCAACAAAACAGTTTCTACCAAATTCATAACCACTTTTCAGTTCATCTCAGTGAATTAATTGACTATAAAAGGGCAGTGTAAGGGGAGGCCTATTGGCTGGGTGCGGCACTTCAAGTGCTTTTGCATCTCCCCCTCAAATCTCTATAGTTAGTTGTGTATGAGATAATGTAAAGAGGACGCAGCCCATGATACATAGTCATGAAAGGAGACTAGAACACTCCATGGAGAATGAAAACCTACAACATCTAAGTCCGCCTGTCATTGTCTCTCCAGAACCCCCGGGCGTACCCCCCTACTAGTCTCTCCAGACTCCCCTGCTGTACCCCCCTACTAGTCTCTCCAGACTCCCCTGCTGTACCCCCCTACTAGTCTCTCCAGACTCCCCTGCTGTACCCCTGTACTTATCTCTCCAGACTCCCCTGGTGTACCCCTGTACTTATCTCTCCAGACCCCCCTGCTGTACCCCCCTACTAGTCTCTCCAGACTCCCCTGCTGTACCCCTGTACTTATCTCTCCAGACTCCCCTGGTGTACCCCTGTACTTATCTCTCCAGACCCCCCTGCTGTACCCCCCTACTAGTCTCTCCAGACTCCCCTGCTGTACCCCTGTACTTATCTCTCCAGACTCCCCTGCTGTACCCCTGTACTTGTCTCTCCAGACTCCCCTGCTGTACCCCTGTACTTGTCTCTCCAGACTCCCCTGCCGTACCCCCGTACTTGTCTCTCCAGACTCCCCTGCTATACCCCTGTACTTGTCTCTCCAGACCCCCCTGCCGTACCCCCGTACTTGTCTCTCCAGACCCCCCTGTCGTACCCCCGTACTTGTCTCTCCAGACCCCCCTGCCGTACCCCCGTACTTGTCTCGACAGACCCCCCTGCCGTACCCCCGTACTTGTCTCTCCAGACCCCCTTGCCGTACCCCCGTACTTACCAACACACAATGATTCAGGTAGTTGTAGACCAAAGCAGTGAGGGTGAAGTGCTCTTTCTGTACCACAGAGTAAGGCAAGAGGAGGTCAATGAAGTAAGGTTGGAACGTCTTCATCTTTATGTCATGGACCTCTCCGAAACCTGAGTTCCCCACGCAGAAAGCATCCGTCACCCACTCGGTGATACTGTGCGGGGCGGTCAGGTTCAACGATTTCTTCCCTTGTGGGCTGAAATGAAAATAACTCATTAAACAATGCATCAGACGGGGCTCTGACTTACACTGTTCCCACTGATGAGCAACTAGTGACTGGGCCCAATCAGTACATCTACACAGCAGCCTACAGAAGCCCAATCAGTACATATACACAGCAGCCTACAGAAGCCCAATCAGTACATATACACAGCATCCTACAGAAGCCCAATCAGTACATATACACAGCAGCCTACAGAAGCCCAATCAGTACATATACCAGTACCATCCCCAGGGCACATATGCTGAACTGTTGGCTTCCATGCCAGACATATCCTTACCCTACAGACACCAGGTCGTACAGCCATGTCTCTGGGAAGAACTTCCTCACTGGATGCTCTTTAGATGCTGGCGCTGTACCTGGAGAATCTGTGTCATGGAATCATGTAAATATGCTGTAATTCACATTACATATACACATATATTTAGATAAGAACTCTTTCATTTGTGCTGGAAGACACCGTAGGACTTTGCAAATTTTCCCCAGTGCGGTAACGCATATCAGCCAATCAGAAATGTGTTTCCAGTCTACCTAAAGTAGACTAATCAAAGACAGTTGCTATGGGTTACTGCACTGTTAGTAAAGCAACCCCCATGGTCCCATGACATTTACAGAACTAGTTGGGTCGGGTTTCCTTGTTGGGAAGATGATGGCACACAGTGTATGCTTATCTCCCCGTTTCTACGGGTGGCACGTAAGGGTGGTGCTTTAATGAAATAGACAGAAGTAACTGGCATACCTAGCTTTCTGTCGGCAGCACCCACTCCATCCTTTATAGAAAACCTTCTGGTATATTCCGGGAGTTCGCATGTCACCGGCTTTCGGATCCTGGTGTTCGTAAAGACCTTTAAGCTGCTGCTCTGTTTGGGACAGACAGTGACACCATGAAGCGCGTGACTGTCTGATACACTCATCCGGCCCAGGGTAAAGCGTGGGTTTTCTACCCCAGAGGGGGAGCATGATTGCTAGGGAATAGCCCTACCTAGCAAAAATATATTGCAAAAACAAGCTCATATATAAAACCCCGCTTCATCTAAATAAACTATTTTCATATAAATATACTTGTTTAGCAGTATGTGCCATTGGGTAATCCTAAATAGAAAACTGCCATTTTAAGTACTAAGGGCCGCCCCCTGGGATCATAGGAGTCACAGTGCACACAAACAAGCCAAGGCACACATACATGCTAGGCCCCATCAGCCAATGAATGGACAGAGTTCTGCCTTTTGCTCCCACACTACTTCCTGTTACAGTTAGAGCTACATCACTTCCTGTCAGCTGATCTCTGAGGGAACACACAGCCCATCACTAAATGGCGGCTCAAGGGAAAGGATGTAAAAGGGCAATATTTACTGATATATTCCAGTTTGGGGAGATTCTTTAATAGGTCACTTAACATAATATAAACTAGTTTTCCTTTAAATATATTTTTGTATTAATTCAGTTATTCTTGGCATTATATAAAAAATGGTATTAAAGCCTAAAATAACAATTTACAGAAGGAATAGAAGGAAGAAACAAAAGGAAGGTAAAAGCCATAGAAGAAAACATTTTGCTCGGTGGCAAATGAACTTCAATGGAGATATCTAGAAAGCATGGGGGGTGAGTGTTGGAATCCATGAGGGTCATTTACATCCTGAAAGTGCAGTTGGAGTCATGCAAAAATACCAGTCATTGAACCCAGGACTTATCGTTAGGCCCGTGCTTCTGCCATGTGTACCCAGTTGCATACAGTTCATCAATAGGCTGTTCGGACAGTTAGAAGATGTATAATGTTATCAAGAAGATCCCTTGGCCAATCAGAAGCCACTAGTAGGTTCCATAAGCAAAAAAAGGGAAGAAAACTGTGTACATTCAGTCAGTGTAGCCAAGGAGCACATGTATTTTGCCAATGTGGAACTATTTAGACCAATAATAACAACTGCTGGAAGAGTGAGCCTGTTAAGAAAGGCAAGTAGGATGGTTCCTCAGAATCGGATGAAGAACCCTTGCCAAGGCTGGTAAGCATAGTGGAGGAAAAGCAGGGAGATGAGGGGGAGATTCAGAATCTGTAGGCCGGCAGGGTCCATCAGGAAATCAGTCTAAACCAGGTGTCAAATTTGATAAGGAAACATCCTTAATCCACAGAGCTGTCTGATTCAAATGAATTCACCACCACAGATCTCGAGAAACCCTACAACAACTGTAAGGCGAATGGCGGAAATAGTTTGGAATAACCCTACAACAACTGTAAGGCGAATGGCGGAAATAGTTTGGAATTTAAGGTTGCTGAAAATTCTAGACAGGCACATTGGCACAGGCACATTGGCACAGGCACATTGGCACAGGCACATTGGCACTCTCTGCAAGTTGCTAAGTAGCGAACAGCAATGTATGTTCAGTTTTACATCCATTTCAGCATATTTTCAGTTTAACTTGGGTTCAGAAATGACTCTATGTCTCCTGTTCTAACACAGATCATTAATCGCTGCTTTATTTCATGGACTTAGTCTCGCACTACTTCCACAGCCTGTAGGAGGCGCCAGTACAGACATAAGCAGCTCCATACCTTAAACAAGCTGTACACGTCCGCTTCACTCTGGTACCATGGAGCTCTCTTTAGGGATCGCTTGGCTCGATTTGGTGGGACTGGTACATCCTCTAAGCAAGGATAAGGCTCAAAGTCCTCTATAGTATAGGGAAAGCCGCGCCCATAAAATCTCAGCTGCAAAGATAAGGACAGAAATTAGTTGTATATCTCCCACCATAAAATCAACAGAACTGGTGGAAATATAGTTTAAGTAACTTGCATGCAGTAAATGAAGGGCTAATACACATGAAAATGTTCCTACATCTGTACCCATCTATCAAGCTAAGGGAGACCCTGTTCAAAGGCTGGACCTTTAAGTAGTGTTAGAACTGAAAGTGTTCGACAACCACTGATGAGCAATGGTCCCTCCGAGTCTTGCCCTGGTGCGTACAAAAGGGGACTTACAATATCTGAGCCCATTTTATTTGTTTTGTGTTCCTGATGGAGTAAAAGTCCTTTATCCACAGAACGAACAGAGCACAAGGACCCCGCATCTGCTTTCACATCCAGGTTCACATTTCCACCAGGATGGACATTATTTTCTCTAAATTCCAATTGAACCTGACGGGAAATCAAAAATTACATGTCAATGTTTGCTTTTGTTTTTCTTTTCATATTATAAATGAGTAGTGCTGGAACTTATATAGTGGCTTCTTAACTTCCAGACTCTCATCTTCTTCCCTTCTGTTACCATGCCAGGGATATCCTCTGACTTATTCTCTCTTCTGTTCTTTAGTGCAGATATGAAGGCACAGAAGAAAACATCAGGTGTTGGAACAGAAGACCCTGGGACCCTCTAGGGTCACTTTCTTACCCTACTGTTTTTATCCTCAGGAATTGCCCCCTCTGCACCTTCTGCTCTATCCCCTACTATACACTTGCCAACAGTGGATTTCCCTTGTTTGGCTCTTACCTTGTTGTCAAAGCAGATTGGGACATTGTATCTCACTCTGTCGGCTGCAACCTCTCCATCTGGGAATATAGCGTAGACCAGCAGGGTTGCTACAGGTACCAGATTCATGGTGACCAAGAATGTGACGTTGAAGGAGCCCTGCAGAACTAGAGAGACAGGAACAGGCTAAACAAATGAGAAAGACAAGGCAACAATTGTAGATGTTATCAGCACCTTACCTGCATATTAACATCTGCTCTGGGAGAGCAGTAAATCCAGGATGGTTTTTCTTTCATGGTCATACTGATTGAAAAAGTCACAGCTGCTTCCATGGTGTCTTCTAGAAGACATCAAACACTGAACCACAGATGCAGCTGGACATATTAGAAATTGCTTCACACTTCAAGCATTGGCAATGGTTACCATCAAGATGGCAGCAGCGATATTAGAGTGTAGACTTAAACAATTCAACAGACCAAGAGACTAATCAGGTCTCCACCAGTTAAAAGTTGCTGATATTATTCTTAGTGGTCACTCAGTGCAACTTCACTTACTACTGTAGAAGTAGTAGAAGTTGCCATAACATCTGCCCCATCTGCTTTTGGGTGTTGGGCATTTTATCTATTCTCCAGTTCATGCCAATAACTCTTATGCCACTTATACTTACTGGGGCCACTTGGCAGATTCTTCACATCCACTTTATGTTCTTTGGCAGTAATTATTGTTCCTTTAGACATAAGCTGTAGAACAAGGGGGACATTAAAATTTTTTTCAGTGCAGACCTTCAAGCCCTTAAAGCTGTTGCTTTTTACATGGCAAAATATAACAGTGGCATTACTATGGGTTACAAAAGAGTGGGGTTAATAACTGTTGCCCAGCAATGACCACCCTGGGTCTACTCTGTATGGCAAAGAGGTTTAATTTGGCTTCAAAGACTCATTTCTCATTTGGAAAGGGCCTGCGACTGTGGGGCCAACAAACATTGCACCATTGCATCAACCAATGCTTTTAGCTTCTAACTTACAGAACAAGCTATTGGCCGATTGGTTGCTAAATGTGCTGTCTACCTTAATGATGGACAACTCTTCTAACAAGGAAACTGAGGCCTAAGACTTTGTGAATTGGAGCATTGGGGAGGGTCAGAAGGGACCACAAACATCCTCAAGAAATCTCTAACTGCATATGCACATACGGTGAATGTAAAAGCCATACAGATAATGTATTCTTATATTCTTTTTTCCCATTGATTAGATCAATTAATTGCCTATAATTCCATCTGAGCAGATTTTCAGAAGGCAAGTGGGAGAGAGCACAGACTTACAATGTAGAAGAAAGAGAGGTGATCTGATTCAGGGTCCAGTTCGTTTTTATCAATCGTGTACTCGACTGACACCGACTGCTTGGTGGAACATAGCAAATCTTCTGCAACAGTTTGTACTTTCAGAAAGCTGTTACTCTCAGAGTAGAATGGGAAGAGCCACTGTAACGCCCTGAAATAACCTGCTCCTTCTTCAAATGAAATTCTCCCCTGGACAGAAAAACAAGAGAACAAACTTATGAACCAACCCCTGAGATCTCTTATACTACACAGCTACGGTTACTCATTTCTTACAGTATGTACCACTCCATCACTCCGATCAGGATACATCTGTGGTTATTTATTCTGTATGTACCCCTTACATTACTCTCTGTCTGGGCAGGATACCTCTGCTGTTAGTCATTCTGTATGTACCCCTCACCTTTCCCTCTGTCTGGGCAGGATACCTGTGCTGTTAGTCATTCTGCATGTGCCCCTTACCTTTCCCTCTGTCTGGGCAGGATACATCTGCTGTTAGTCATTCTGTATGTGCCCCTCACCTTTCCCTCTGTCTGGGCAGGATACATCTGCTGTTAGTCATTCTGTATGTGCCCCTCACCTTTCCCTCTGTCTGGGCAGGATACATCTGCTGTTAGTCATTCTGTATGTACCCCTCACCTTTCCCTCTGTCTGGGCAGGATAAAGGTGAACTACCCCTTTAAAAGTCCATAGACTCTCAGCCATACAAGGTATAACATTTCTGGCTCAAGTAGGTCCTGACACTTATTGATGTTTTGCTTTTCATAAGTGCACTATTAGCCCATTTTGGGCAACCTCCTTCCGCTTATGATTACTGCTGGAAAGTCCTCCTGTATGATTTCAACCTTCATTCATGAATGGTTTATAACTAGGGATGCACTGAATCCGGGATTAGGTCAAGATTCGCCCTTTTTCGGCAGGATTTGGATTCGGCCGAATTCATGGTCCTGGCCGAACCAAATGCGAATCCTAAAAATCACGTTACTTTTTGTGACAATGTGTGGAATTTAAAAATTTGAAAAAGGCTGAATCCTTTACGAAGGATTTGGGGGTTTGGCCGAATCTGAAGTGGATTCGGTGCATCCCTATATATAACACACACAATGGGATAAAAATAACCTTATAGTAAAGAAACCCATCCTGGGATATTTATTTCAGTGACATTCGTACCGTCAGTGAGACCATATCGTTCCAATCGGAAGTGTCGAGACTAAACCGTGCCATTCCATTCTCATCTGTCACCAGCGTTATGTTGGTGTCCACTTCATCCACATTCACCACGAGGTAGACCTTTTCATTCCGCATGGGATCCTTTTTTAAGTTGAAAACCTTCATCTAAGAAAGAAAAATAACTATCTTAACAAAATGTGACAAATCATGGTGTTTTGAGCATGTTTTGACCATTGACCGGTGTTTTGGACTAACCTGGCACATAGCCTTATGATTTGTCATGTTTTGCAATCACTGTGGTAGGAGTATTTTCTCCTATAGAGTTATATCTTATATTTTTGCTGGTTTGTAACATCAATAATTGGCTGAAAGATAACATTACTTGCCAGTCAGCAGCCTTCTAACTATAACTAAACTAGTCAGCAGGTTGACTGGACATTCCTGGTATCAAGCTGAGGTTGGCCTATGGTTTCTCTCTTTTTTTATGTGTATTTCATATCAGCACAGCATTCCCATAATACTTGCTAAGGACTAAGAAAGTCAAGTTCAGATCTGCCCATGACCCTTTTTCTTTGGTAAGCCCTGCCAATTGTGTATTCCAAAATCATGAACTGTCCTGATGATCTACAACTCTCCATATCATGTACTGTACATCTGAAGTCTTTGTATGAATTTACAGTGAATTTTCACCTACAACTGTCTGCCCACAGTCTTGTCTCACTCACCATACCAGTAAAGGGGATGCCTTTCTGATAGTAGGTATCAAGATTAACAAATTCTACATTTTCAAGGACTATGAACTGGAGGAAATGGAATCCAAGCTCTTTATGACCTGAAGGGAGACATCAGGGAGTTGGTGAGTTTATTTGTGTGTGTACGGTATAAAAAAATATATAAACGTGCCCAATAGTCAGCAAGCAGAGCAGAGGTGTTGGTGAGCCAAATCCTCACCAGAGCATTACATATAGAGGCCCATTTATCAAAATTTGAATTTTAGTGGTTTTAGAGGTTTTTAAAAGAATGAATAAACTCATCTTCTCTAAAACTACAGATGCCGAATGATTTATCAAAATGTTTTGAAAAACCATGTACGACTAAAGTTACAAAAAGAATCCTCGGTAACCACAAATTCCATGAAAAAAACCATATTCAGAAGAATGAATAAACCAAGAAAACCACTCAAACCACCATTTGCCTAGAAGAGCTCCCATTGACTTCTATATGACCTCAACAACATTTAAAGTTTTGAGGGCTTTTTTTTGTTTGCAGATTTGTTATTTAAGAAATCACACATTTTTTATGGTTTTTCTTTAATACAACCCGCCCCCCACAAATTTTTGCAATAAAACCACAATTCATGAAAAAACCCAAAACCATGAAAATCTCTCCAACCACCATTAGCCTAGGACAGCCCCCATTCTACAGCTCCTTCGGCATGAGGGTTTTTTTGTTCGTGAATTAGTCATTTAATAAATCACAAATTTTTCATGGTTTTCATTAAAACAACCCCCCACACATTTTTGCAATAAAAACACAATTCATGATAAAAAAAAAACTTTAGTAAATGGGTCCTGTAGTACACAGTACATACACCTACCAGTCTTTTCTTCTGTCAATGATGCAAGAACCATTATTTTCACTCTGGGGTTCGATGAGACATTGAAAGGACGAAGGTCGATTTCCCTGGTCGTCTGTCTGTAAAGCAAAAGAGTGGAAGAGAAGTGAGCAAAAAAGTGCAGTGACAATTTCAGGGACAAAATCCCCTAGTCTTTTACCATTACTAATACTATTGAATGACAGGAAACTGAATAAATGAATACTTTAGAATTAATATTTCATGTCAATGAATCCAAATTCGAACCTTAATAAATCACCCCCTGCGCTGTCAAAAATTCTTCATCTTTTCTAGAAAGCATATGGTTATTTATGTAAAAAATACCATTAGTTTGACAGTACAGTGGTCAGGATTTGTTTAGGTGTTTTAAAATTATAAAAGGCAATTAGCTGAACAACATGGGCACTGAGTATGAAAATATTGAAACTCAGGACTAGTCAGTAACTTACTAATTTGTACCATTTTACTGGGTTCTTTGTGGAGCCTAATGCTTGGGATGGAGGCAATTTACACCGCAAGTTACAAGTAACCCTTGACACCCCAACACATGCTCTGATACGTTCAAAACAATGACATCTTAGTCTACATGAGGGGCCCCCAACCTTTCTTACTCGGGAGCCACAGTCAAATGTAAAAAGTCTTGGAGAGCAACACAAGCACCATAAAAGTTCATGGAGGTGCCAAATAAGGGCTGCGATTGGCTATTGGGCAGCCTCTATGCACACTATCAGCTTACAGGGGCTTTTGGTTTTTGGTAGGAAATCTTGTTTTTATTCAACCTAAACTTGCCCCCAAGTCAGGAATTCAAACATAACTCCCTGGTTTGGGGGCACTGAGAGCAACATCTAAGGGGTTGGGGAGCAACATGTTCCCCCGAGCCACTGGTTGGGGATCACTGATCTACATTCTTCTCATTAACAGATGGTCTTATAAGGTTTTTCTTATTTTTAAAGTTGGAGGGGTTCCTTCTGAAATTAATTGTCAGAAAAAGGCACTGTGGCTCATTGGGATGAGATATTTATCCAGAGCTGTACATACATGGATTTCCTGCGCGGTCCCAAGCTCCTCAGTCATTTCTGGGTCAACCCTATCATAATATACCATCCACCATGGAATATCCATAAGATATAATGCGATTTTCATAATGCCCTGCACTGGTTTCCCGTAGGTGTAACTGCAAAAATACAAAAAAAGATTTACAATGGTGTGTCCCTTCTGCTTCGGTTGGATGGCATTACCAGGTGTACCAAGCAAAAAAGGCTTAATCAGAGATATGTCATGTAGACCAAATGTTGATGGTGATAATAAATTGGAGCACATTTACTAGAATTCTTTATATTTTTCCCAAGCCATTTTGGGAGCATTGGCGCTCATTCTTGGAAAACAATAGTGTGTTTAAGTTTCACTTGAAACTGGCTGAAAAAGAAAACAATGATGGGATTCATTTCCCCTTGAAAACGTGTGAAATAGAAAACAATGAGGGGATTAACTTCCCCTTGAAGCTGAGTGAAATTGAAAACAATGAGGGATTCCCATTGAAAGCTCAAGGACAGGCTGTCAGTGACTATTCTATTCCTCTACTATTCTTAGGGGCACATCTAATAATCCAAGAACATCCGGAAAGCGTCCAAATGCGTTTTTTTCGTAATGATCGGTATTTTGCGACTTTTTCGAGCGCTCAATACGAAAAAGTCGCGACAATTCGCGAAAGTCGTAATGGCTATGAAAAAGTCGCAACAATTCATGAAATTTGTAATGGCTATGAAAAAGTTGCGACAATTCACGAAAGTCATAATGGCTACGAAAAAGTCGCAAAAAATACGAAAAAGTCGCGAAATGTTCGTTTTCCAATCCGAATTTTTCCCATTCAGATTCGTGGATTAGTAAATCAGCCCCTAAGTCTCCATAGGACTCAATGTTACTCGATAGGTCAAACCTGCTGAATTGGTTGTTGAAAAAAAAAACTTAACTAAACATTAATAAATCACAAATTATGGGAGTTACTTTCGAAAAACTCGATTTTTTCAGGGAACAATAATGAAAAAATTGAGTTCTAGTGAAAACCTATTCCTAAATCTTGAAATTATTTAGAAGTAAGAAAAAAATTCAACTTTATCTCAAAATTGCTTAGTAAATGTGCCCCTTTGTGTTCCCACGAGAAGCTGGTAGTACCATGTGTCAACAAGTGGAAGCCCTGATAATGCTGTACAAAACGGGATGTACCAACCTGCCACAGACTTCCAAATGGAAGGAATCATCATTCGGAGTGACTTTGTCTGGCATATGGATATCAACGTTAAATCTTTTAAGCACTGTAAAAGACAAATATTGGCAATGAGTTGCTTGCTAGGGAGTACAGAGAGGGCTTCTGAGATGAAGGAATATGGTGGAGCCATGAAACACTTTTTGATCATATTGCATAATATTATACATCCATATGGTATATCCAGAGGATAAAAAGAAAAGGGTATTGGCAGGAAACTATGCATTGAAAAGCCAAATCTCCTGTATAATCAGCTTTTTTTGCACTTTGCACACAGCGTGGGGCCTTGAAAATAAGCCCTCAAATCTTTCATAGATTCCTCCTCACGTTGTTAGTTTGCGATGAGAAATCCCAACATTGGGCCAAATTCAACTTAGTGAGAAAAAGTTTATCTCATGGGAGCCATGGTTTATCACATGAAAACTCATGGATAAGATTTAATTTGAGATGCAATTGTGTTCAGAACAAATTATCTTGCGGTTTACTCTATTGAAGTCTATGGGAAAAAAACTGGAACTGAATTAGGAAAAAAGTTTTCTCTCCTTGAATTGAATCTCGTCCATAAGTTTTCACATGATAAACCATAAGATAACTTTTTCTCACTGAATTGAATCTGGCCCATTATTGGGTTGTTTTGGCTACTGGCTGGTTTCAGCTCTCTCAACTATCAGTTCATATTTTACCAGATTACAAGGCCTGTGTCCTGTTAAGGAGTATGTTCAATACATTTGTCATATAATACCCTCTCTAATGCTTTATTCACCAGTAAGTCCTTCCAATGGACACGAGGGCACCCACTCCGTTTAGGAGAAGGGAGGTTCTGTTTATATATTTGGAAAGGATTTTTTTATTGTAAGAGCTGTGAAGTTGTGGAATTCCCCCCCGAATCCCCCCCCCAAATCAGTGGTACTAGCTGATACATTAGATAGGTACAAGGAAGGGGAGTTACAGGGGGAGCTGGGAAGTTGTGGGATCCCCCCCCTGAATCAGTGGTACTGGCTGATACATTAGATAGGTACAAGGAAGGGGAGTTACAGGGGGAGCTGGGAAGTTGTGGGATCCCCCCCCTGAATCAGTGGTACTGGCTGATACATTAGATAGGTACAAGGAAGGGGAGTTACAGGGGGGCTGGGAAGTTGTGGGATTCCCCCCCCCCCTGAATCAGTGGTACTGGCTGATACATTAGATAGGTACAAGGAAGGGGAGTTACAGGGGGAGCTGGGAAGTTGTGGGATCCCCCCCTGAATCAGTGGTACTGGCTGATACATTAGATAGGTACAAGGAAGGGGAGTTACAGGGGGGAGCTGGGAAGTTGTGGGATCCCCCCCTGAATCAGTGGTACTGGCTGATACATTAGATAGGTACAAGGAAGGGGAGTTACAGGGGGAGCTGGGAAGTTGTGGGATCCCCCCCCCGAATCAGTGGTACTGGCTGATACATTAGATAGGTACAAGGAAGGGTAGTTACAGGGGGAGCTGGGAAGTTGTGGGATCCCCCCCTGAATCAGTGGTACTGGCTGATACATTAGATAGGTACAAGGAAGGGGAGTTACAGGGGGAGCTGGGAAGTTGTGGGATCCCCCCCTGAATCAGTGGTACTGGCTGATACATTAGATAGGTACAAGAAAGGGTTGGGTGGGTATTAAAGGAACAGTAACACTAAAAAATAAAAATGCTTTAAAATAATTAAAATATAATGTAATGTTGCCCTGCACTGGTAAAAGTTGTGTGTTTGCTTCAGAAAGACTACTGTAGTTAATAGAAATAGCTGTTGTGTAGCCATGGGGGCAGCCATTTAAATTGAAAAAAGGAGAAAAGGCACAGGTTACATAAGAAGATAACAGATAACTCTGTAGAATACAATGGGAATCTATGCTACTTATCTGTTATCTGCTTAGTAACCTGTGCCTTTTCTCCTTTTTTCAATTTAAATGGCTGCCCCCATGGCTACACAGCAGGGTATTTATATAAACTGTAGTAGTGTTTATGAAGAAAACACACAACTTTTACCAGTGCAGAGCAATAGTATATAATATATTAATTATTTTTATACACTTTCATTTTTTGGTGTTACTGTTCCTTTAAGCAAGTGAGGGAATACAGGGATATGGGGGATAGCTCTTGGTACAAGTTGATCCAAAACCTGGTCCGGTTGCCATCTTCGAGTCAGGAAGGAAATTTTTCCCCTCTGCGGCAAATTAGAGGCTTCAGATGGGGTTTTTTGCCTTCCTCTGGATCAACTAGTCAGGATATATATGGGCTTTAATTTTGAACTTGATGGACGTATGTCTTTTTTCATACATATACATATATAGTGGAGGAAATAATTATTTGACCCCTCACTGATTTTGTAAGTTTGTCATTTCAATGGTAGGTTTAACAGTGGCAGATAGCACATCAAAAGGAAAATGGAAAAAATAACTTTAAATAAAAGATAGCAACTGATTTGCATTTCATTGAGTGAAATAAGTTTTTGAACCCTCTAACAAAAAAAGACTTAATACTTAGTGGAAAACCCCTTGTTTGCAAGCACAGAGGCCAAACGTTTCTTGTAATTGATGAGCAAGTTTGCGCACATTTTAGGAGGAATGTTGGTCCCACTCCTCTTTGCAGATCATCTCTAAATCCCTAAGGTTTCTGTCTCTGTGCAACTCTGAGCTTGAGCTCCCTCCATAGGTTTTCTATTGGATTAAGGTCCGGAGACTGACTAGGCCACTCCATGACCTTAATGTGCTTCTTCTTGAGCCACTCCTTTGTTGCCTTTGCTGTATGTTTTGGGTCATTGTCGTGCTGGAACACCCATCCACCACCCATTTTCAGTTTCCTGGCAGAGGGAAGGAGGTTGTCGTTCAGGATTTCACGATACATGGCTCCGTCCATTTTCCCGTTAATGCGAATAAGTTGTCCTGTGCCCTTAGCAGAAAAACACCCCCAAAGCAAAATGTTTCCACCCCCATGCTTGACGGTGGGGACGGTGTTTTGGGGGTCATAGGCAGCATTTTTCTTCCTCCAAACACAGCGAGTTGAGTTAATGCCAAAGAGCTCTATTTTGGTCTCATCAGACCACAGCACCTTCTCCCAGTCACTCACAGAATCATTCAGGTGTTCATTGGCAAACTTCAGGCCTGCACATGTGCCTTCTTGAGCAGGGGGACCTTGCGAGCCCTGCAGGATTTTAATCCATTGCGGTGTAATGTGTTTCCAATGGTTTTCTTGGTGACTGTGGTCCCTGCTAATTTGAGGTCATTAATTAACTCCTCCCGTGTAGTTCTAGAATGCTTTTCACCTTTCTCAGAATCATTGACACCCCACGAGGTGAGATCTTGCGTGGAGCCCCAGAGCGAGGTCGATTGATGGTCATTTTGTGCTCCTTCCATTTTCGAACAATCGCACCAACAGTTGTCACCTTCTCTCCCAGCTTCTTGCTAATGGTTTTGTAGCCCATTCCAGCCTTGTGCAGGTCTACAATTTTGTCTCTGACATCCTTGGACAGCTCTTTGGTCTTTCCCATGTTGGAGAGTTTGGAGTCTGCTTGATTGATTGATTCTGTGGACAGGTGTCTTTTATACAGGTGACTAGTTAAGACAGGTGTCCTTAATGAGGTTGACTAATTGAGTAGAAGTGTCTAACCACTCTGTGGGAGCCAGAACTCTTAATGGTTGGTAGGGGTTCAAAAACTTATTTCACTCAATGAAATGCAAATCAGTTGCTATCTTTTATTTAAAGTTATTTTTTCGATTTTCCTTTTGATGTGCTATCTGCCACTGTTAAAATAAACCTACCATTGAAATGATACTGTTCTGAGACTTTTCATTTCTTTGTCATTGGACAAACTTACAAAATCAGTGAGGGGTCAAATAATTATTTCCTCCACTGTAGATTTTTTTCTCAAATATTAAATAATTTGTATGATCTCTAAATGTTTTTCCTGCTGCAAACAACTGGGTTGTTGCCTATTCCAAATCGCTGCTCTAACAACCTAACAAATTTTCCACTGTAACAACCTATTGACCAAGCCACCAGTCTGAGAGGAAAATATGTTGTCCTGAAGGAGAAACTGCATTGGAAATGGAATACCTCAAAAAACATATAAAAATTGTAATTTGTAAATTATATTTGCTAAGCCTTCTTTAGATTTTGGGAGATTTTTCTCGCAATGTTTTTGAACTTGCTGAACTGTTCCCTCATTTTGGCTGCTGAATTGTTTTCTTTACCCACCTGGACTGGAGCTGCCTCCCTGCTCTCCCCTTCCTATGTTTAAGCCTCCTTTCCCCCTGTCTAGTTGAAATCCAACCTACCATATTCTGCCACAATAAAGCTTTGGCTTGAACGTTCAGTGGAAGGGATATTGATCTTGTACCGTCCCAGCTCCACCTCTTCTGCTAAGCGAAATGAAAAGTCTGCGATTCCCTGGGTGGGAGCCACATCCAACCATTGGCCAATACGGTTGCCATTTGGGTCCTGTTAATGGAAAACAATATTTGTGCACTGTAGCAGAAGGAACAATGGGGGTGGTCTATGGGTTTGTAGGTTTTTGCAGAAGAAGGACATCAGAATACACTTTGGGTGGGATAAAACTAAATACTGGGGTGGGTTGCTTTTTGAAAAACTGATTGGCCATTGTGCAGTAGCACAGGTGGAGAGTTGTTACCCACTGGGAAATCATGCACTTCATGGTCAACAGAGAGCCTCAAAATATGTTGTATCTTACCAGCAGCTCCACCAATGGGTACTGCAAGAGAGGAAGATATTATATGAGCAAGGTGTTACTATACATTACATTAATACAGAAGCACCAGGCAAGCTCAATAAACCCACATTATTCATATTAATCACGGGAAGAGTCTGATAAACACTGAGCTTTGATACTGTCCTACACCCCTAGACATCTTCACTTTTATAATTGGCATCTAGTTTGCATTGTGTTCTTACATACAGTACAGTGTCCCTACACTATTGCCTTGCATCCCATAATGGCGCAATGTAATTAAAGTCTTGGCACCGACTAACCTATATCAGCCAATCAGGGAGTAGCATTTACTGTTACCTGTTTGAAAGCAAATAGCTGGTTGATAGGGGTTGGATACCTCATCTGGTGCAAATGTTCTTAAATTTATGACATGGTCCTCTTTTTTGTGATTATGAGATGGAGCCCTGGCTATACCAAGTGATCTCTTGGGGTATACCAGTTATATTATCTAAGCTCTCTTCCTAGAGTTTTATTCCATTTAAATCAGGATAATATTTTCATACCAAAAGAGTTCAACATATATTGAACCCCCCAGTAAGTGAGTATATGCCAAGGAATCTCTCTGATACTCAGTACTGGAGTGGCCATTCAAGCCTCATCCCCATGTATTTTTTTCTCCCTCTTAGTTATACCATTTTCTCCAAGATCTCATTTGTTTTAGCCAGAAATTATAAAGATTTATCTTAAATTTTCCTTGTGCTGAAATATAAAGGCAAAAGAAAAATCACCTTATTGTCTTTAGCATGAAAATCCTTATCCAGAGTCACCACTCGAAAATTCACTGGAATAATATAATAAAATGAAAAATTTGAATTTCTACCAAGCTACAAGATAGTATGGAAACACTAGGAATTGTTCTCTCCTGCTGCTGTTCATGCTCTATTGGTTTGTATGTTGTGTTGGTATCTACAGCCTCTGGGGGGTACACGGGGGTATTTTGCTTGCCAAAGTGTTAGTAATCCAAGCTCAAAGGGCTGACGTTGCTCTCCTCTTAAAGGGATACTGCAATGATATTTATGGGGGACTGTATTTATCTCTAAATGACACTGTTACACAGCAAATAATTCCCTCTGCCATTTAACCTTTTATTCTTGTACCAACAAATGTATTTGTAGCTGTAATATTGGTGTGTAGGCGCCATCTCAGTGCCTTGTGCCTGAGTCTGAGCTTTCAGCCAGCGCTACACATTAGAACTGCTTTCAGCTAACCTATTGTTTCTCCTACTCCCATGTAACTGGAGGAGTCCCAAGCCGGACTTGGATTTCTTACTATTGAGTGCTATTCTGATACCTACTGGGAGCTGCTATCTTGCTCCCTTCCCATTGTTCTGCTGATCGGCTGCTGGGGGTGAGGGGGGGGGGGAATATCACTCCAACTTGCAGCGCAGCAGTAAAGTGTGCCTGAGTCTGAGCTTTCAGAAGGAGCCGGCGCTACACATTAGAACTGCTTTCAGCTAACCTATTGTTTCTCCTACTCCCATGTAACCGGAGGAGTCCCAAGCCTGACTTGGATTTCTTACTATTGAGTGCTATTCCGATACCTACTGGGAGCGGCTATCTTGCTCCCTTCCCATTGTTCTGCTGACAGTAAAGTGTGAGTGAAGTTTATCAGAGCTTTATCACAGGTCACATGGCTGTGGCACCCTGGGAAATAAAGAATATGGCTAGCCCCATGTGAAATGGTGCATTTTGAAAAAAAAATGTTTTCCCATGACAGTATTCCTATAAGCAGAAACTGCATCATTTAGATTTCTTGTAAGGGGTACAACTCCATTACTTTCATTTTTTTTGCCAATAAACACCTCTTCGTCAGGTGTACAATAGGGTTGTACCCCTTAAATCTGAAATCCGAATAGTGCTGCTGTTTTTTCTTGCAAGGTTAGCAAATTTGAGTTGTGTCCAAGTAAAAGGCTGAGCCCTGGATAATTGTATCAGTGTGCACCGTGAACTTTCTCCTTGCTCTCCAATGCCCTTTCTGAATACCTTAAAAGTGTTGGCTACAAGGTTTTTAGATGATTTTCACAGAGGCCAATCGGTTCTGCTTTGTAGAGTTTTTAAAAGCAGAGAGGACAAGATGCTCCACATGTTAATTCTCTATTGCCCATATGCAGAAATAATTTTATGAAAAGTACCATTGGTCTGCTATAAGTAATGCCATACTCTATGTTCCCTCTCTAAAATCCTTTTGCTATATAAAATCGTACCTATCTGGCCGGGCTTGTACATCGGTTTGTCCGTCTGGATGATGGTGATGTACATTTCCCCCATTATGAGAAGCTTCTTTGTCTGATTGATGATAATATTGTCTCCTTCTGCTGATACATGGAAGAGCCATACCTCTTTGTCTTCTTCTGCAGCAGGGACCTGCCAAGATATGTAGGCATAAAGGTGGATCTCATAAGGTTCTCCATGACTATAGTACTGTCTATTTTAGTGAAAGGACAGTATTCTACACTCTACAGCACATTGGGCAGCATTCTCTGCTGTCTGCAATGGAGTCACCATGAATTTGGCATGTCTTGCCCAGGATCATGATCGGTTGAGGCATAAGCTGTAGGGCAGTTTTCCCCAACCATTGGCTCGGGGGCAACATGTTGCTCCCCAACCCCTTGGATGTTGCTCCCAGTGGCCTCATAGCAGGTGCTTATTTTTGAATTTCTAGATTGGAGGCAAGTGTTGATTGCATAAAACCCAGTGTAATTGCCAAACAGAGCCTTCTATAGGCTGCCAGTCCACGTAGGGGCTATAAAATAGGCAATTATAGTTCTCATTGGCACCTCCAGGAACTTTTTTCATGTTTGTGTTGCTCCCCAACACTTTATCCATATAAATGTGGCTCACGGGTATAAAAGGTTGAGAATCCCTGCTGTAGGTTAATCCGTTCATCTTACACAGCCACATTGGTGCATTTGGCTTAATATCGTGCAACATAATATATCCTACTTCAGAGAGTCTTGCATTTCTAAACAGGCAACACAGACTTGTGACGTCATCTCTAATTACTCATTAACTCCAATGATTTGTTTTGTTGACTGAAACTGAAGATATTCAGAGATTTTGGTCAGTTGTCTCTACTGTCCTAGACAGGAAACCCATGCTTTACGCTATTTCTGTTTGTATTGGGAGGCACTGGAGTGTTTACTGCATAATGATGCCATTTCTAGAAGATACTTAGATTATTATGTGTCCTTGTTTTAATTAGATGCTATACAATTGGAGAGTTAAGCTGTGCATCTAAATTTAAGACTCTTGTGCAGAGCTTGGGTAGGTGGTCTAGCTCAAGTAGGAAAAAGGACTTGAACAGGAGAAGCAGTGAGTCTGTAAGTTAAGCAGTGGGTGGGTCTGGAGGACACTAATAGCGACTTTTGGGGGGAGCAGCAGTGAGTCTAAGCAGTGGGTGGCTCTGCAAGATACTAATGGGGGCTTGTAGGGGGAGCTGCAGTGGGTTTGTAACTCAAGAAGTGAGTGAGACTAGAACAATAATGGATGATTTCAGGGCATAGACATGGAGTCTACAAGGAGGACATTCAAATTGCATCTCAAACAACAGGGCACTCCCATAAGTGATTTAAATGTATACATTGCCTTCACCCTAAGAGCATAGCCATTGCTGAATATTTACATGTTACAAATTCATAAACATAAATATACACAAAGTTAAGGATAACATTTTACAGAAAGGCATATGTTGTGGGTCACTGAGAAAGTGGCAGGATTTTAATTGGAGGGTAAGTACTCACCTGAAAGGGGTAACAGTGGCTAAAACTCTCAGTCGTTATCTTGTCATCAGCCACCACTTGGTGATGGTCATTCCTGTGCAGCTCCATCCTGAGAGACACTGCCCCCTTGAGCTGGAGTAAGGTAACGCAGGCTTCTTCCTTGGAGGGGTGAATGAGCTGAGCTGGAACTGTGATCATAAAATGGCTGCGTGGGCACAACACAATCACAGGAGGGTCAGTAACACAACAGTACCCAGTGTGTGCCCCACAGTATAACTATATGTCTCTGCACATAGACCCAGGGCAGTCTGGGGAATGAGTGTGAGCTGTGCGAGTGGGACTGTATGGCACCAATGGAAACCTAAGGGGCATCTCTACCCAGGAGCCACTTGTACCCACACAATGACCAGTCTGCCTATGACCAGCTACATATGTGTTTTCCATTCTGGGAATGAGATGTACATATTAATTAATTTGTTACTGATTATTTAGAACATTGAGCCATTCTGCTGATTGCTATAGAAACTACATTCCCCATGCTATGATCTATGGGCTGCACCCCGGGTTGTATGATGAAACTAACCAAGAACCTTGGGGTCATTGATCACTGCTGCGGTGCATGGTGCAAGGTGCGTGGGGGCATTTCTGCTAAAGGTGCTAAAGCCAACTTCCAGAAGTCTCCAGAGCCCTCAGAGCTTTTATTTGCAATAATGTGTTTTCACTGTTTTTCTTTATTCCTTTTTAAATATTCAAATGAAATTCAATGTAATTGTTTATTTAATGTTTTAGAAATTTAGCATTCAATATCGGCTGCTTAGCAGAGAGCAGGCGCAGTGTCTGGCTGGTTGCTAGGGTCGGCGACCCCTTGCTGCACAGATAGCCTGGTATTCACTGGTCTCAAGGAAGAGGTAGTTCTTGCTGCCAACACATCCTCCTGTTCCACCACCAACAAGCCAATCTCTGCCTACTTACTAAGGGCTTGCCGATCCCCAGTACCCAGGCAGAGGCGGCTCATACAGGTTTGTAAGGCAGCCTAAGGGTAAAGAGCATTTGATGTAAATAAACTCAATTACAATATTTATCATTGCCCCATTTAAGTTCAGAGGGGGACATACACACAAGGGCACATGTTATAAATAAGTGCAAATAGTTGGAGAACTTTGTTTTGTGGTGCAATCCACGGAATTGGAAAATGATCAACTGGTGCATGCAGTGGGTGGGATGGCACATGGCTGGGACATGGCTGTGTATTAACACCTGGTACCACAACACACACCTCATGTCTCAAGCACCAAGGTGGGCACAACTAAATTACCAAACACCCAGGAAAATGGACATCATTAGCTGCAATTTATAAAAACACCACCTTTCACTATTGTTTAACAGTATAAACCATAAAAACCTGCTTACTCTGTACATGGCATGGTCACCAGTGCTGAATAGTTATACCTCCTAGACTCCCTAAAAATGACAGAGGCTCAGATGCACTGATAATCTCTGCCTCCTTAATAAACCCCTGTGTCTGGAGTCACTTTAGTGACTAAAACTAAAAGAACTCCTTACGCTTGTGATGGTTCTGCAGCGCCAAAGTCCAGGATGGACAGACAGACTGAGATCAGAAGAACCTTCATGGTGTGTCCTTCATGCACCTCCACCATACTGCTGGGTTCTGCTCTGCCCCCTGAGCCTTATACCCTCGGGAACAGACATGGGCATGGTCTAGCCACAGCTGGCTGAGGACAAGAGTTCTCTTTTTAGTGCCAGAATTCCAGATTGTGACAGTAATAAACTAACAGAAAGGAGAGTCACCCAATGTACATAATGTTGTGCAGACACAAACAGGCTCCTGTGTGCAATCATTAGGCTTTAACCACTAGCCGGCTTTTCTGCACCAACATCTAATAGGCTACTGATTAAAAACTTAGCTTAATTTGCACCACGCCTGACGCGTTTTGTGCGCAAGTGCACTTAATCACAATGGAAAAGCAGGAAAAACACACTTTATACAAAAGTAAAAATCATACATCACAGAGGAAATACTTTCCTGTCAGTTAACTCAGTATGGATAAGCGCAACGAATTGTAACATCCCAGACAAACTCACAATAAAAGCTTCCCTACAAATTGGCTAATAAAAATAATAATAATATATATATATATTTATTTTAACATAGTAAGTTAGGTTGAAAAAAAAAAAGACATATGTCCATCAAGTTCAACCATAAGGCCTCTATATTACCTGCCTAACTGCTAGTTGATCCAGAGGAAGGCAAAAAACCCCATCTGAGGCCTCTCTAATTTGCCACAGAGGGGAAAAAATTCCTTCCTGACTCCAAATGGCAATTGGACCAACCCCTGGATCAACTTGTACTAAGAGCTATCTCCCATACCCCTGTATTCCCTCACTTGTACTGAGAGCTATCCCCCTACCCCTGTATTCCCTCACTTGTACTGAGAGCTATCCCCCCTACCCCTGTATTCCCTCACTTGTACTGAGAGCTATCCCCCCTACCCCTGTATTCCCTCACTTGTACTGAGAGCTATCTCCCATAACCCTGTATTCCCTCACTTGTACTGAGAGCTATCTCCCCTACCCCTGTATTCCCTCACTTGTACTGAGAGCTATCTCCCCTACCCCTGTATTCCCTCACTTGTACTGAGAGCTATCCCCCCTACCCCTGTATTCCCTCACTTGTACTGAGAGCTATCTCCCATACCCCTGTATTCCCTCACTTGTACTGAGAGCTATCTCCCATAACCCTGTATTCCCTCACTTGCGAAAAAGCCATCCAGCCCCTTCTTGTACCTATCTAATGTATCAGCCAGTACCACTGATTCAGGGAGAAAATCCCACAACTTCACAGCACTGGTAAATAAAACATTAGAGAGATTATTATATGATCCCCTTATATATTTATACATTCAGTGTAGTTATCATATCCACCCCTTAAGCACCTCTTCTACAACCCTAACTTAGCCAGTCTCTTCATAACTGAGACTTTCCATACCCTTTACCAGCTTAGTTGCCCTTCTCTGGACCCTCTTTAACTCAGTAATGTCCCATTTGAGCACTGGAGGCCAAAACTGCCCGGCGTATTCTAGATGGGGCCTTACCAGCGCTCTGTAAAGGGGAAGAATAACCCCCCCACCCGTGAATCTATGCCCCTTATACAGCTCAAAGCCTTGTTTGCCCTACAGCTGCTGCCTGGCATTGCTTAAAGAGGAGGGCATTGCTTGGCAGCTTAATGGGATACTACAGGGGTTTGTCCTTGTTTGTTTACTGTAATATATTACGCTGTCACCTTAAGCTTGGGACAGCAGCTGGTCACATGCTCTCTTCTTCCTGTTCCTGTACTGTGTGTGTGGAAGTCTAAGAGCCGCCATTTTGCAGTGTACTGTTATATGTTGCTGTGTTAACCTTTAGTAAAAGTTATTCTCTACAAGACCAGTTCCTGCGCGTGCCTGTGATCTGGTTCACTGTCTTACCCACATGCTTCAGACTTTTTCGTACACGCATGACTTTTTCGTACATCGCACGACTTTTTCGTACACCGCATGACTTTTTCGTATACCGCACGACTTTTTCGTAAGGTATTTCGAAAGGTATTACCGCTGCTTACAATGGTTCGGTACGAAAATTTTGTGACTTTCGGATCGCCAGTACGATATTATCGTGACTAATAAGATTTTTTCGTAAGCATTTTCGCAATATTTGCGATCTTCAGAAATTTTCGTTTCCAATCCGAATTTTTCCCATTCGGGATTCGAATTCGTGGATTTGTAAATCTGCCACATGGTGTCAGAAGTTGGAGTGTAACCAGAAAGCTCGGCAGAAGCAAATCCAGGATGACCGGGAACTTGCAGAACGCCTACAATGTGAAGAAGAGGAGGCATATGCCAGCGGCCAGGGAGCCCAGGCAGGGCCACAATCTCTTACGTTTTCAAAGTTTGAAGAAAAGAAATCCAATGAAAAGACCAGAAAAGTAACTACAGTGAAAAAATGATTTACCGCATCCACTAAAAGCCTCCAAAAGAAAGATATAAAAGACGCAAAATCCCCAAGCCCTTCTCTGAGCCGCCCTATGCTTGGAAACTGACTGTGTGTCCAAGGATTTTATTGAGTTTTTAAAGACGTACCAGAAAGCGGTACATGATGCGTACAAAATGTCCAAAATCTTCTTGGAAGCCATGTATCACAAAAGGGAATCAAATATTGACGAACAATCTGAATTTACCCAGGACTTTTATCAAAACACAGCAGAGAAGTTGCAGATGATATGATTATAGCTGCTTCCACGAAGGAAGAACTGTAATAAAGCCTGCCAAGTTAGTGTGAATGAAGCCCAAATAGGGCTGAAATGAATTTAGGCTAGGCCCCCTTTTAGCCATATGCTGACACATAGATTCATTCTTACTTGTTTCTTGTTTAGGATCGGTGTCCGTGGAGGATTTGGCAGAGTCTGGATCAGCAGCAGGCATCGTTCAGCAGAAGCAGAAGTGATTTTCGCTTGAATAATGGACGCCATTAGAGATCAATCGCAGACTGAATGACCCTTAATGGTGTAGTGCGCGCATCCCGTGCGCATGGTATACTCAGGCTGTTACTGCTTACCCCACAGCTTCAAAGTACCGGAACACTGGCGCGCGCATGAAGACGTCCCGCGCCGCATTCATTCGTGCCGCGCATGATGCGGGGGGTGGAGGTGGGAGCGCGCAGTGATGACTACTGTATATATTTTTTCAGCAAATTTTTTTGGCCTGAAAAACTCGGCTTATACTCGAGTATATACGGTAAATAAAAAGTTTTAGTGAGTCATGTGACGTATTAAAGAGATACCAATGAACTTTTTTTCTTCTTTTTCTCAACACATATTTTTAAAGCACCAACATATTCCGCAGCACTGTACAATTAGTGCATGCGTTTATGACTGCCCTTTGCCCAGTGCTGTAGATTTACACATTACACTTTATCTTAAAGGGAACTATAAATATTAAACCTTGCCCAAAATTAAAGGCAAAGTTGGTATCCCATAGACAAGTGTAACATGCCATCTGGGAACTTTAGCCCAAAAGCATTCCACAGAAAGGCAACATGTCAGGCTTAGTGGGGCACTTTTTGAAGACTTTCTCAGGGCTAAAAAAAGTGCTACTGACTATGGAATTGCTATTGTAGCACTATTAGTGCACTACAAATGTGTACAAATGTTTTCTTTTTTCTGCTGCTGTAATTATCTGTAAGCATTGGTGTTGCCATATAGATGTATAACCCTGTGTTCATAAAGTAAAAACGGAGTTTTCTCTTTTCAACTCTCTGTAGTTTCTACTCGGCCTGCTCAGTCCTAGGACTGAAATTCCTGCCTGATTATAACATTGTTCACAGGTAAGTAGGGCATTTATCCTTGGTTTTAGTAATAACTGATGTCTCTAGAGGGCTGGTTACACTCTACCTTGTAAGAGATTAACCATCATGCCCAGCCTGTGTTATAATCAAATAATTTATATAAATATTTACTTCTCTTAAAACAGAGATTTAAAGCCATAGAACATACTGCTGGATGGCCAAGGATATGCAAAAATAGCAGACTTTGGCCTCTGTAAAGAAGGTAAGATTTTCTCATATGATAATATACGGCAGTGCTGTCCAACTTCTGTTGTACCGAGGGCCGGAATTTTTCCGACCTGCGTGGTGGAGGGCCGATAATGGAAGCCAGTTTTGACCACTCCCCTTTTTGAAACCGCACCCACTTGAAACCACACCTATGTTATCACATGACCATACCCATATTAATGGTTGTAGTACAGCAAAAACCTGCCATACTCTGCCTGCCTGTGTGCCATACTTGGCTGGTTTGTGCCATACTTGGCCTGTGTGTGCCATACTCTGCCTGCCCTACCCTGCCTGTGTGTTCCATACTCTGCCTTCCCTACCCTGCCTGCGTGTGCCATACTTTCAATGTGTTTGCCATTCTTGGCTGGTTTGTGCCATACTTGGCCTGTGTGTGCCATACTCTGCCTGTGTGTGCCATACTCCGCCTTCCCTACCCTGCCTGTGTGTGCCATACTCTGCTTGCCCTATGCTGCCTGTGTGTATGGCACACACAGGCAACCTACAGTGACACAATGCTGGCACTGCTCCTACAGTCTGCACAATAACTATATATTAAAAAACTTTATAATTGCAGTACCACCTCAGTATATGTTCTTTTTGTAGTGTGCAGGGATTATTTGTGGGTTTCTACTGCTCCTGAGGTGTGAACAGGGGAACAATGGGAGTGATTACAGCCTGAGCCTGAGGTGTGAACACTGCAGGGGGGGAACAATGCAGAAATTAAAAGGTGTGAACAACACAGGGGATTACTTTTTAAACAATACAGCCTGATTACAGCCTGAATCTGAGGTGGAACCATGCAGGGGGGGCAGTTAATCACAGTACTGATACCATTTAATGCTTACACAAGAGTAAGCCATCAAAGCAGCCAGACAGGTGGGGGGCCACACAGAGGGGCCGCCAGTTGGACAGCACTGATATACGGGATCAGTTTAGTACTTTATGGGCCACTGTTGGTGCATGTACCGTTAACTCAGGGGTACATAATATACAGCTAATTAAGGATTATTGGTTACATGGACAGGACTGGAGGCAAGTGCGGAACTTTAGCTTATATGGCGCCAGAGATATTCAGAAATGATTCCTATACTAGAGCAGTGGACTGGTGGTCCATGGGAATCATTATTTACAGAATGCTCATGATCAGGCAGGGAGTGGTGCTGGGACACAGCTTTACCTGGTTGAAATTGTTCTTACCATTCTCACAGTGACCATTTCTATTTCTATGTAAATATGTTATGTTAAATTGGGACCGCTTAGACATCTTCATATTAAATGGGTTCCATTACTCCAGTGGCTTCCTAAACAAACACATTTTCCCATTTACAGACACCATTTGGAGCAAAACTTAGAGAGACAACAATCAAGAAAATTGTCAATGAGGATGTAGTGTATCCAGATGGTCTAGATGAAGACACCAAGTTGATTATAAGAAACGTATGTGGCCATAGCAATGAGTGACATGCACTCTGCTCATTGTGTGTTTATATTCTGATTATCTTTATACTGATGTGCATAACCAATGATCATTTTTTGTAGTTGTGCAAAGAGCCCCAAAACCACCTTGGGTCAAGCCAACAAGATGCTGAGGAAGTCATGAGAAGTCCTTTCTTTAAGGTAGGTTCATATTTTAGTTGTCTTGCTATGTCTAGCCGTTACTAGAGGAGCCATTGTAGGTCTGACTGTAAGTACAGTTGAGTGCTGGTTGGGTCAGACTTAGGCCCGACAATGTTAGTACCTACCTAAGCAAGAGGGCAGATTATTAATATAATCAAAATTCACTTGGAAGCTGCCAACACCAAAGGGGACTGCTCTAAATGTGTGCAAGCTTTTTTTTTTATGGGCCTGAGTTCCATAACTAAATATCTTTATTGTCGTGCTAAAGTATCAAACACACCAAATGTTGATACATTTCTACAAAAAAGACTACTACTAGAAAAATTGTGTGGGTGTAAAAGTCCAAGATATACACTTGTTATGAGCCTCTGTAAGAACCCCTCTTGTCATTCTTATAATCACCCCAAATGATGGGGAGGTCTGTGATTTCAGGTACCAGCTGTCTCTGTGCAATAGAGGCACAAACATTTCTATTATCTAGAACTGTAAGTAATAAAAGGCAGTTTCTCCTACTAATAAAGTATTTATCTTATTTTACAGGGAATACACTGGGTTGCACTTTTAAACAGGAGAATTTTCAATAAACACCACATCCCTGTTTTTCGAATCTAGCAACACACTGAGACAAAAACTTGTACACCCAAAGGATCCAACACCAAAAGAAAAACAAAAATGTTGTATACGCAGTCCAGTGCAGCGAGGAGTGCACAGACCTTTACATTGGGGAGACAAAGCAACTGCTCTCCAAGACCGACAAAGAAGACCGCTGGTTTGAAAGAGGTGTGAAAGAGGCTATTCAGGTTAAAGTGTAGAAACCATCCCAAAACAGAGGTGGGGGCCTTCGACATCATCAGTCTGCTACATACAATGCTGTTCTAACATCTGTACCCCGGCAGTTTCAGAACTCTTCACACATCCATTCATGCAACTCAAACAGTAACACCTGTCTGTTTCCTCCCCTGCAGGTAAGGAATTTGTCTTTATAGATACAAAAAATTGAAAAATTAAGAGTTGAACAAGGCCACTCTATAACTGTCATCTCTTTACCTATCCAGGGCTCTTAAGCAAGCTGAAAAGACAATGTCCTCTGCATTACGTTTGGGGAGAAAGAAGACAAGTGAAAGTCTGTATTCCACATATCCGTCTATCTTTAGAAGCTACCTGAAGGAAGTCTACCATGTGTGTTCCTACTTTCTAGTTCCTCCCCTGCAGGTAAGGAGTTTGTCTTTATAGATATAAAAGGGTGAAAATGAAGGGTTTAACCCGATCACTATATAACCCTCATCTCTCTTCTTACCCAGGGCAAGCTATATATATATATATATATATATTCTCTATACCACACTCTATAAATATGTATGTGCAGTTTTGGTCCCACACAATATACTGCCATCCTTAACACCGCTCCAGCCCTCTCCCCTCTATACCGTAATCTCCTAGGAGCTATTCCCAGTGCACTTCCCATAGCCTGCAGCCAATTAGTACCTCGGCTGGTAGATCCCAGTCCCTGGTCTAAATTAGTGGGATTTCATTTGTAAGTAATTTATGCAGCTCAGTTAGGTCTGGTGTCATCCAGTGTCACATATATTAAAATCACCCCAGCACCAACCACCCCCTCACACTCCAAGTCACTTTCAAGCCTATTCTCAGTTTTGCCCCAGTGCCTGCTACCATTCATACCTCAGCACCTGGAGCACAGCCCCTAGGCTAAGATCAGTAACCCCTGATTGAGATAAGAACAAAGTCAACCTCTTACTGCAAACTTACAGTATGTAGGGGATCGACCCAGTTTAACCCATAGAGGAGCCCTTGATCTAAGGGATGGACCAGTCAATAGTCATTTATACAACCTTCTCCGCCCCCCTATCATAAGCGCTTATGCACACACTTGTGAATAGAGGGATCAGCAGGGAGTGGGGCCACAGGATTTATGAGAGGAACTGAAGGGCCTGGTCTAGGAGTAGGCAGACAAGAGTTGCATGCCTAGTGCCCCCCCCAGTTTTGCCCCCTAGAATCTGTAATTCAAAATGCTCAAGAGTCAGAATTGGAGGAATCAGAGAATATGACTGTTGTTGATTCTAGTGTTCATTATTCTGAAATGATTGTGATGTTGGTGGGTACAAATGATCAGAATATCTGTATCCTAGTAGAGACTAAAAAATAAATCATTAGACATATGAGATCCATATAATACAACCACTCATTCTACATCCTGTATGAGTTTTATCCAGGATATAAAGCTTTAAGGGGTTCATGGGAGGGATAGGGGAATTGTAGGGATGTGTAGAACAGGGCAGTGTTGTAGGTGTATTGTTTATCAAAACAATTGTGATAAACTATACCCCAATCCCAAACCTCAATACCTTAATAAATCAGCCC
Source organism: Xenopus tropicalis (assembly GCF_000004195.4). Lineage (NCBI taxonomy): Eukaryota > Metazoa > Chordata > Amphibia > Anura > Pipidae > Xenopus > Xenopus tropicalis. The sequence continues at coordinate 7,209,409 of NC_030683.2, read as the reverse complement.
CCCAATCTTAATGTATTTATGAAATCCATAGTAATATCTGGTACGTTATTATGTTTCCTCAGGAGTCCAAAAGCGACGAACTTATTATTCCCAAGAAGATTTGTACAAGGCCGTGTGTTACTTTAATACACGTGAAAGAAGCCGAAGAACCCAAAGGTGCAGTATTAAAGAGATACCAATTACTTTTTTTTCTTCTTTTTCTCAAAACATATTTTTTAAAGCACCAACATATTCCACAGCACGGTACAATTAGTGCATGCGTTTATGAGTGCCCTTTGCCCAGTGCTGTGGATTTACACATTACACTTTATCTTAAAGGGAACTGTAAATATTAAACCTTGCCCAAAATTAAAGGCAAAGTTGGTATCCCATAGACAAGTGTAACATGCCATCTGGGAACTTTAGCCCAAAAGCATTCCACAGAAAGGCAACATTTCAGACTTAGTGGGGCCCTTTTTGAAGACTTCTCAGGGCTGAAAAAAGGGGTTTTGTGGTTCCATGTTTTTGGGGTCATCAAACTCTGATTCTTTATATGTCTTGGGGTGCTCCATTCGCCAAGTAATAGGGACATTAAAGTGTGATTTCTTTTAATTAACCTTGAAGGAAACAGTTGAATAAAATGTTCTTAGTAAATAATATACAGTATTTTCTTTTATATTTTTGCAGGACCTGTGCCAGCGGTAATTTTAGTTGCCAAGGGGAAAAAGGTATTGTATAAATATGACCTTGCTTCTTACTTAAGCGATGGAGATTTCCCCATGGCACAGCCGGTGCTGAAGCCTGATGAAATAGACAGAAAGAAGCGCCCAGAGAGCCAATTGGCTCCTGATGCTTCTTTGAGCTTCATAACCCATAACATTCAGCTTCCAGAATTCACTCCCATTCATATTCTCCTGCATTGCCAGACTGCATCCCATAATCCAACAAATCTGCTTTCCATTCTGTTTAGAAAAACACAGAACGATGGTCTATGTTTGGGCCCAGTTATTGCCTACTCAGAATAAGGGCAGGTTTTGTTCAGGGGGAGGGGGGAATATAATATTGACTGTATTTCAGCTGTTTTATATTTCATAGTTATAGAAAATGCTAAATGTGTTTTAAAATTTTACATTTACAGCACATTGTTGCCAAGTGGGCTGAGCTTGTTGTCAAGGAGGCCATAATAGGTTATCAAACCCCCCCTTGAAGCATGGGTTTGTGAAGGACCTAAGTCTTTTAAAAGAACAAGAGGATTCCATTGCCAACGACAGAGCTGATGTGCCTGTAGGAATTGGAGAAAGGATGGAATTCTCACAAAGCAGTATTGAGACTATATATATTGATGTTATTGATGTATATACATTGCATTCAGTGTCTTTGTCTTTTATAATACTGACTGTATTTCATAAGCTTTATATTTTATAGTACAAAATGCTAAATGTCTTTTAACATTTTGCGTTTACAGGACCTTATTGCCACGTGGGGTAGTACAGACAAAGAAGATAATTTTAGACCCCATGAAGCATGGGCTTCTGAAGACCAGCAATTTTCAGGTACAGTATTTAATAACTTGCTTACAAATATCATCCTTTATTTTCTAATTTTTGATGATTATACCTGGTGTTCGTTTGGCAATATAACTAATAGGAAAACATCAGTAGTCAAGGAGTAGCCATAACCAAACCTGGAATAGACTTCTCTTTTTTGGGGAGTCAAATGTGGGTATCAAGTTGTACCTCCAAAAGATAAAAAGAGCTTCAAGTCCTATAATCTGAACTAGAGTAAATGGATAATTAATTTAGTGACTATTCCACCAATTATATACTGTTCAATGACCGATCAGAGGACCCAAGCCACTAGTGATAGTGATTACTATTGCAAGCCCACCTATAACTGAGTATCATTTTTATTCAGATACTTCCCATGATATGGACTTGCATGGAGAGAAGCCCAGTGAGATAGAAAATGAGAGAAAGCACTCAATTTGTTTAATTGGTGTGTTGCTCCCATTAGGGCCTTTAGAGTAAGTACAATATATTGGCAGCATTTGTTGTACTAACTAATTTATGAATAAAATACACATCACTGTTGTTCTGCCGAAAACCAATCAAGTGCTATCTATCTTCTCCTTCAGGTCTCAGATAATGAGTCAATCCCAAAGGCAAAGGATAACATGGAAGAGAAAGAAGTCCAGACTCCTCCAGATAGATTTATTAAATAATTAGTTGTATTGTATGTACTTACTGAGTTCTAAAGGTGCCCATAACCATTAACATCATGATCAACACTGATGCCATGCCTAAACTTCATATAAAATAAATAAATATATATATATATATATATATATATATATATATATATATATAGGGTGGTGTGATATTTGTTTTAATAAAAAATTGTTCTCTTATTTTTGTTGCATTTCTAGCAATTCCTGCTGATCCTTCCCCAGATGGATCCATTCTTAGGTCTGTGATCCCGAAGAGTCAGAAGGAGGAGGAAAAGCCACAGGATGGAGAAGACAATGTTCAAGAGGCTGCTGCTGAGAAAGCATTGGTGAGATATTAGGACAGGGTCTAATAATAGGCTTCTGTATCTGGATATATATATATATTAATAAAGAAGAATGAACTGAACACCTTCCATGGATTAAGGAAGTGGGTTAAACAGAACTATACTGTTTTTGAATTAAACTTCCTTAGTTGTAGCCCCAGTAAAATTTTCAATGTTGTATGAGAAGAGTCATTTACTTAAATTACAATGACAATACATGTGCAGACACATTACAATATAAATGTATTTACTTTATATTTTTCATTGCATGACTTTTTGATGGTGTTATTTCCCAGTGTTCTCTCAGAGCAGTGCATTCTCCTGCTGGCGAAAAAAAATGATTTTGTTGTGTCTCTATTCACCTCTTTTTTAACACTGGCCATCACATCTGTTTTGTGATGGAATATGCAGAAGGAGGGGACTTGGCATTCCAGCTGAGATGAGGGATATCCCTGGAGAGAACTATGTAAGTGCTACTGGGCTTTTAGGGAGGGTCACATGGGTGATATCCTTATTCCTGACCAATGCACCTAAATGGTATTATTAGTATTGGCTAATTAATAGACACGGCATGGGTGGCGCTTTATTCCCACTGGAATATGACTCTGACTATGGAATTGCTATTGTAGCACTATTAGTGCACTACAAATGTGTACAAATGTTTTCTTTTTTCTGCTGCTGTAATTATCTGTAAGCATTGGTGTTGCCATATAGATGTATAACCCTGTGTTCATAAAGTAAAAACGGAGTTTTCTCTTTTCAACTCTCTGTAGTTTCTACTCGGCCTGCTCAGTCCTAGGACTGAAATTCCTGCCTGATTATAACGTTGTTCACAGGTAAGTAGGGCATTTATCCTTGGTTTTAGTAATAACTGATGTCTCTAGAGGGCTGGTTACACTCTACCTTGTAAGAGATTAGCCATCATGCCCAGCCTGTGTTATAATCAAATAATTTATATAAATATTTACTTCTCTTAAAACAGAGATTTAAAGCCATAGAACATACTGCTGGATGGCCAAGGATATGCAAAAATAGCAGACTTTGGCCTCTGTAAAGAAGGTAAAATTTTCTCATATGATAATATACGGCAGTGCTGTCCAACTTCTGTTGTACCGAGGGCCAGAATTTTTCCGACCTGCGTGGTGGAGGGCTGATAATGGAAGCCAGTTTTGACCACTCCCCTTTTTGAAACTGCACCCACTTGAAACCACACCCATGTTATCACATGACCATACCCATATTAATGGTTGTAGTACAGCAAAAACCTGCCATACTCTGCCTTCCCTACCCTGCCTGTGTGTGCCATACTCTGCTTGCCCTATGCTGCCTGTGTGTATGGCACACACAGGCAACCTACAGTGACACAATGCTGGCACTGCTCCTACAGTCTGCACAATAACTATATATTAAAAAACTTTATAATTGCAGTACCACCTCAGTATATGTTCTTTTTGTAGTGTGCAGGGATTATTTGTGGGTTTCTACTGCTCCTGAGGTGTGAACAGGGGAACAATGGGAGTGATTACAGCCTGAGCCTGAGGTGTGAACACTGCAGGGGGGGAACAATGCAGAAATTAAAAGGTGTGAACAACACAGGGGATTACATATTTAAACAATACAGCCTGATTGCAGCCTGAATCTGAGGTGGAACCATGCAGGGGGGCAGTTAATCACAGTACTGATACCATTTAATGCTTACACAAGAGTAAGCCATCAAAGCAGCCAGACAGGTGGGGGGCCACACAGAGGGGCCGCCAGTTGGACAGCACTGATATACGGGATCAGTTTAGTACTTTATGGGCCACTGTTGGTGCATGTACCGTTAACTCAGGGGTACATAATATACAGCTAATTAATGATTATTGGTTACATGGACAGGACTGGAGGCAAGTGCGGAACTTTATAGCTTATATGGCGCCAGAGATATTCAGAAATGATTCCTATACTAGAGCAGTGGACTGGTGGTCCATGGGAATCATTATTTACAGAATGCTCATGATCAGGCAGGGAGTGGTGCTGGGACACAGCTTTACCTGGTTGAAATTGTTCTTACCATTCTCACAGTGACCATTTCTATTTCTATGTAAATATGTTATGTTAAATTGGGACCGCTTAGACATCTTCATATTAAATGGGTTCCATTACTCCAGTGGCTTCCGAAACAAACACATTTTCCCATTTACAGACACCATTTGGAGCAAAACTTAGAGAGACAACAATCAAGAAAATTGTCAATGAAGATGTAGTGTATCCAGATGGTCTAGATGAAGACACCAAGTTGATTATAAGAAACGTATGTGGCCATAGCAATGAGTGACATGCACTCTGCTCATTGTGTGTTTATATTCTGATTATCTTTATACTGATGTGCATAACCAATGATCATTTTTTGTAGTTGTGCAAAGAGCCCCAAAACCACCTTGGGTCAAGCCAACAAGATGCTGAGGAAGTCATGAGAAGTCCTTTCTTTAAGGTAGGTTCATATTTTAGTTGTCTTGCTATGTCTAGCCGTTACTAGAGGAGCCATTGTAGGTCTGACTGTAAGTACAGTTGAGTGCTGGTTGGGTCAGACTTAGGCCCGACAATGTTAGTACCTACCTAAGCAAGAGGGCAGATTATTAATATAATCAAAATTCACTTGGAAGCTGCCAACACCAAAGGGGACTGCTCTAAATGTGTGCAAGCTTTTTTTTTTATGGGCCTGAGTTCCATAACTAAATATCTTTATTGTCATGCTAAAGTATCAAACACACCAAATGTTGATACATTTCTACAAAAAAGACTACTACTAGAAAAATTGTGTGGGTGTAAAAGTCCAAGATATACACTTGTTATGAGCCTCTGTAAGAACCCCTCTTGTCATTCTTATAATCACCCCAAATGATGGGGAGGTCTGTGATTTCAGGTACCAGCTGTCTCTGTGCAATAGAGGCACAAACATTTCTATTATCTAGAACTGTAAGTAATAAAAGGCAGTTTCTCCTACTAATAAAGTATTTATCTTATTTTACAGGGAATACACTGGGTTGCACTTTTAAACAGGAGAATTTTCAATAAACACCACATCCCTGTGTTTTTCAAATCTAGCAACACACTGAGACAAAAACTTGTACAGCCAAAGGATCCAACACCAAAAGAAAAACAAAAATGTTGTATACGCAGTCCAGTGCAGCGAGGAGTGCACAGACCTTTACATTGGGGAGACAAAGCAACTGCTCTCCAAGAGAGCAGTTGAAGACCGCTGGTTTGAAAGAGGTGTGAAAGAGGCTATTCAGGTTAAAGTGTAGAAACCATCCCAAAACAGAGGTGGGGGCCTTCGACATCATCTGTCTGCTACATACAATGCTGTTCTAACATCTGTACCCCGGCAGTTTCAGAACTCTTCACACATCCATTCATGCAACTCTAACAAGTAACACCTGTCTGTTTCCTCCCCTGCAGGTAAGGAATTTGTCTTTATAGATACAAAAAATTGAAAAATTAAGAGTTGAACAAGGCCACTCTATAACTGTCATCTCTTTACCTATCCAGGGCTCTTAAGCAAGCTGAAAAGACAATGTCCTCTGCATTATGTTTGGGGAGAAAGAAGACAAGTGAAAGTCTGTATTCCACATATCCGTCTATCTTTAGAAGCTACCTGAAGGAAGTCTACCATGTGTGTTCCTACTTTCTAGTTCCTCCCCTGCAGGTAAGGAGTTTGTCTTTATAGATATAAAAGGGTGAAAATGAAGGGTTTAACCCGATCACTATATAACCCTCATCTCTCTTCTTACCCAGTGCAAGCTATATATATATATATATATATTCTCTATACCACACTCTATAAATATGTATGTGCAGTTTTGGTCCCACTTGTTACAATATACTGCCATCCTTAACACCGCTCCAGCCCTCTCCCCTCTATACCGTAATCTCCTAGGAGCTATTCCCAGTGCACTTCCCATAGCCTGCAGCCAATTAGTACCTCGGCTGGTAGATCCCAGTCCCTGGTCTAAATTAGTGGGATTTCATTTGTAAGTAAATTATGCAGCTCAGTTAGGTCTGGTGTCATCCAGTGTCACATATATTAAAATCACCCCAGCACCAACCACCCCCTCACACTCCAAGTCACTTTCAAGCCTATTCTCAGTTCTGCCCCCAGTGCCTGCTACCATTCATACCTCAGCACCTGGAGCACAGCCCCTTGGCTAAGATCAGTAACCCCTGATTGAGATAAGAACAAAGTCAACCTCTTACTGCAAACTTACAGTATGTAGGGGATCGACCCAGTTTAACCCATAGAGGAGCCCCTGATCTAAGGGATGGACCAGTCAATAGTCATTTATACAACCTTCCCCGCCCCCCTATCATAAGCGCTTATGCACACACTTGTGAATAGAGGGATCAGCAGGGAGTGGGGCCACAGGATTTATGAGAGGAACTGAAGGGCCTGGTCTAGGAGTAGGCAGACAAGAGTTGCATGCCTAGTGCCCCCCCAGTTTTGCCCCCTAGGCACATGCCTCTTCTGCCTACCCTTAGATCAGACCCTGATCTCCTATGTCAACAGAGGTATATGGAGGTGGAATTTTGTAGGATCAGGTTCAGTGATCGTCGTCAGGTTTAATTTTATCGAAATTGAGTGAATTGCTGTATCTAATTGGTCAGCGAGAGATCTGACCAGATCAGAAGTGATCATTCATACCTAAGCATCCAGTCTGCTGAGAACCTTTGTCAATGGTGGGGACCTCAGCCCCTATAGAGGGAGATGTGGGAAAAGCTAATGTCTATATCTTACAGCTCCAACAAATTGTAAGAGTGCCGCCTCATCTGAGAGACTGATCATTTGCCCCACCCCAGGGGCAGCGTCCCAGGTTGCTGTGCGCCAGCTCTGATATATTGTAAGAACTGAATATTCAGTGCTGAGCTTTAGTTCTGTATAAATCCTCACTCTCAAGAAAATAAAAGGGACACAGATAGAAAGCGACAAAAATATTTAATTTCATGATTTGCAAATATATTGTAACGTTTTTGTTCCACTCATGCATCTGCCTGTAGAGATCTCATTTTGCGTTGCCTTTGTCTCCATCTAGGGAGAAACAGAGCCTGGGTGAGTGAGACAGATACTGCCCATACAGCTATAGGTTACTGGGCTGACTCCCAGGGGCCGGGCTGGGCCGGAAAAGAACATTTAGAAGATGACCAGTCATAAACACTGATAGGGAAATAAAGAGCTAGTCCGACATATTTTTGAAATGATAATTTCAAAAAGTCAAAATTGTCATGAAGAAATCTCAGAACGATGAGTTATTTTGCACTCATGACTTTAAAAGAACAGTAACATCAAAAAGATGAAAGTGTTTTACATCAAATAAAATACAATGTACTGCTGCCCTGCACTGGTACAAGCTGATTTATTTGCTTCAGAAACACTACAATAGATATATAATTGTGTATAAATCAGCTGCTGAATAGCCATGGGGGCAGCCATTTACAGGAGAAAAAGCTCAGGTTACAGAGCAGATAGCAGATCTGTAGAATATAATGGTGTTCTACAGAGCTTTTCTGCTATTGAACCTGTTCCATTTAGCCCTATTTCATTTTCCTCCATTGCAGAATAGCAGTTGGTTTATATCAGCTATAGTGGTGTTTCAGCACAGAAACAGATCAGTGCAGGGCAACAGCATGCAGGTATGGGACCTGTTATCTAAAATGCTCAGGACTTGAGTTTTTTTGGATAAGGGATCTTTCTGTAAAATGGATATCTATACCTTATGGCTACTAAAAAATAATTTAAAAATGAATAAAACCCAATAGGATTGTTCTGCCCCCAATAAGGGGTAATTATATCTTAGTTGGGATCAAGTACAGGTACTGTTTTATTATTACAGAGAAAAGGGAATCATTTAACCATGAAATAAACCCAATAGGGCTGTTCTGCCCCCAATAAGGGGTAATTATATCTTAGTTGGGATCAAGTACAGGTACTGTTTTATTATTACAGAGAAAAGGGAATCATTTAACCATTAAATAAACCCAATAGGGCTGTTCTGCCCCCAATAAGGGGTAATTATATCTTAGTTGGGATCAAGTACAGATACTGTTTTATTATTACAGAGAAAAGGGAATCATTTAACCATTAAATAAACCCAATAGGGCTGTTCTGCCCCAATAAGGGGTAATTATATCTTATTTGGGATCAAGTACAAATTTCTGTTTTATTATTACAGAGAAAAGGGAATCATTTAACCATTAAATAAACCCAATAGGGCTGTTCTGCCCCAATAAGGGGTAATTATATCTTAGTTGGGATCAAGTACAGGTACTGTTTTATTATTACAGAGAAACGGGAATCATTTAACCATGAAATAAACCCAATAGGGCTGTTCTGCCCCCAATAAGGGGTAATTATATCTTAGTTGGGATCAAGTACAGGTACTGTTTTATTATTACAGAGAAAAGGGAATCATTTAACCATGAAATAAACCCAATAGGGCTGTTCTGCCCCAATAAGGGGTAATTATATCTTAGTTGGGATCAAGTACAGGTACTGTTTTATTATTACAGAGAAAAGGGAATCATTTAACCATTAAATAAACCCAATAGGGCTGTTCTGCCCCCAATAAGGGGTAATTATATCTTAGTTGGGATCAAGTACAGGTACTGTTTTATTATTACAGAGAAAAGGGAATCATTTAACCATTAAATAAACCCAATAGGGCTGTTCTGCCCCAATAAGGGGTAATTATATCTTAGTTGGGATCAAGTACAGGTACTGTTTTATTATTACAGAGAAAAGGGAAATTGCTTTTTAAAATTAGAATTATTTGACCAAAATGGAGTCTATGGGAGGTGGTCTTCCCATAATTCAGAGCTATCTGGATGATGGGTTTTCGGATAAAACAGATCCAAATACCTATATATTATATTTTCATTACTTAAAACGTTCTATTTTTGGTCTTACTGTTCCTGTCAAAAAGTCTAAATTTTAACATTACATTGGTGAACGAGTGGGAGTAAAAGTGGAAAAGGGACAATAGGTTGGAAAATAAATGTAGGGAAATAAGATGAGGGGAAAATATTGATAAATGTGAGAGATGAATGGACTGAGAGAGAGAGAAAGTTATTAGAGAGGGCTGGAAGGGGACAGGGGAGGGAAGTACAAAAATACAGTATACACAACTATTATTACTATGGGGGGGGGGGGGGGTGATAGTTAAGAAATGGTGGGATTCCTTTCTGGAGGATAAGGAGACCAAATAAAAATACAATTTTTTGTTAAAAGGAAAATAACTCAATGAACAAGTAGTGAACAAGGTGCAACCTCTAAATGGGGCATACAGGGCCAATCACAGGGTGATAACCAATCCCCTCACCAATCATCTGTATCACAGGCACTGGGGAGGATCTATAGGGAGCCTAATACAGATAGATAGATTAATGGCTGCTCTGTTGGTACATAAATGCCACTAAATACACAAATACATAAATGCCATCGGCAGGGGGTTCTTACCGGAGCCGCAGGGGGAGTTGTACTCGGCAACTGCCTCTTCTTCTGAAACAGCAGGGATGTGGGGTAATTAATATAATGCTATTAGTATACACAGTGCTGTACAGTTTTACAATACAGTAACAGTATATACGAGGGAGTCACAGTGTAATGAATCAATATAAATATACAGAGATGATGTGCTTTGTGGTAAGAGACATAGGATGGAGGGGGGGTCCCTGCCCCAAAGAGCTTACAGTCTAACAGTGGAGTCAGTGGGATGAGAAATGTGAAAAAATACTATTTAATTCATGATCTGTCACTGTCATTAGTTTTTAAAATTTCGCCTTATACAGGTACTTATCCTGCCGGCCAATTCCCGCTATCATTGGGCCATATCCCTGTGTCTGTCTAATAGTTCAAAATTCAACAATCGAACTTAGGTTAAAAGATCATTCAAAAACCAATAATGTATAACAGTTACAAAATCCATGAAAGAGTGTGAGCCGGTACTGCCCTTCTGCAATGATATATCAGTGAGCCGTATCATTGTTTCATTTGCAATTAACCCAAGCTTGAATGGCTGAGCCAACGAATGGGAAAGGGGAGTACAGGTATGGGACCTGTTATCCAGAACGCTCGGGACCTGGGGTTTTCTGGCCTTCTGGATAACTGGTTCCGGATAATGGATCCTATACATGTACTTGCTCATAGTAAGATTTATATGGGTTTTTAAAAGGAGTTTTTCACCTTTAGGTTAACTTTTAGTATGTTATTGAATGGTCTATTCTTAGCAAGTTTTTAACTGGTCTGCATTATTTATTTGTTATAGTTTTTGAATTTTTTGCCTTCTTCTGACTCTTTGCAGCTTTCAAATGGGGGTCACTGACCCCGGCAGCCAAAACCTATTGCTCTGTGAGGCTCCAGTTTTGTTGTTATTGTTACTTTTTATTCCTTATCTTTCTATTTAGACCCTCCTCTATTTATATTCCTGTCTCTCAAACCATTTTCTGGTTTTTAGGTTAAATTGGACCCTAGCAACGAGCTTGCTGCTGAAAGTCCAAACTGGAGAGCTGCCTAAACAAAAAGATAAATAACTCAAAACCCCCAAATAATAAAAATGAAGACCAATAGGTCTAGTTAATTTAAAGGTGAAAACCCCCTTTAACTATTAAACAATTTTTTAGTTTTTAACAAAATTTCCAGCACAGTTTGCTCATCACTACTCAAAATCTTGACTTTGCCAGCAAGTTATCTCAGTCCAACCCACATCAGTCATAGGAGCGGGGGCAATTGTTAGTTTGACAGATCTCTGCCCATTGTTTAAAAGTGGCCATACATTGGCAGATTTAAGATGCCAATTTGGGTCCTTCAAACTGATTCGGTAGCTTATTTGCCTGTATATGGGGTTGTCCGGCAGGCCTACCCAACCGATACCTGGAGGAAAATTTGCCAGATGTCGATTGGGCAGATCTAATTTTCCCGTCAGATCGAGGAGTGCATCGGCTCATTGGTGGAACACCTCACTTCTGCAACTCAAAGCCCCCGATCCCCTCATTTAGTGACCTCACCCAAACAAGCAAATCTTATAGTGTATGGCCACCTTTACCCTACTGCGGCAATACAAAGGTGTGATAATGATCTAGTTTTCCTTGTGAACTTTGCAAATCCATAACATATATGTTACGGTTGGGGTTTAGTTTCAGTCCCTGAGAAGCCTCTTACCCAGGGAACCCCAACTTTTTTTAACTTGTGAACCACACTCAGATGTTAAAAGTGTTGGTAAGCCACACAAGCATGACAGATGTTCTTTGGGGGTGACAAATAAGGGCTGTGATTGGCTATTTAGAAGCCCCATGGGGACTGGTGGCCTGCAGGAGCCTCTGCTTGGAGTAAATCTGGTCACTGTGCTTCCAAAACTTGTCTCCAAGCCAAAAAATTGAAAATAGGCACCTACTTTGGAGCCACTGGGAGCAACATCAAAGGGGGTGGTGAGCAACTTGTTGGGGATCACTGCTCTTACCTGTGTCATAATAATCATAGACCTTCACCGTGGCCGGCTTTAGGTTCTTCACCACAATGTCTTGTTCCACCATGAAGGAGAGATGGAGCGGCTCATGTCCCAGCTGGGGGAGAGTGAGGGAGACACCAACATCTCACATTGCAAATTGAATTATAAAAGATAACAGCATATTTTATTCTTGAGTCTACCTGATTGAAAGGTGTAAAGGAAGAGTGTAGAAAAGTAGAACAACAACAAAAAACCCTTGGAGATGTTGAGAGAACTGCTTGAGTTCTGTAATTTTTTAAATCTTCTTTAAGTTCCTTGTTTGGAGAGGATTTTCTATAAGCTTTAAGGCTGATTTATGGTAGGCATAGCTTGCGGGTGTATTTATGGGAATCAATTTGTGCCCATTAAATGATATTTAGCTTGTGTTTGCACCTTTGCTTCCTATGCACTATACCCTGTTGCTCTTACACTAGTGTTCCTAGTGCCCCTATTGGCTGAATCTTTAGCCTATGGAATAATGAACGAGTGAGGGGTGTGCAAGCGGATACACGGGCCACAATTACATCAGAATGGTGGGGAAGACCAGTAACTGTGGGTAAATATCATTGTTTATGATCCCTGTAGGTACAATATGATAACCCCATCCAAGTTATGCCATGCTGGGACTATGAACACATGATCTAAAAAGAGACAGGACACCAAGTATTAATTGCCAGTGACTATTCCCGTTCTACAATAAAGCTTTTTTTATGGTTATGAGATGGTTCTGGAAGCCGTGAATTGTATAATAATCCACTGACATACCTGCATGGCAGACACATATGTCCTGAACACTACAAATCTCACCCCTACTATGACACAGAGTCCAAGTGTTGCCCCATGTAGCTCTGCCCTGGGAGAGATCCACTTGTTGAAAACTTTGTGATGGGGCAAGATTTAAAAAAACAAACAAACACAAACCATGGAAATAATATAATGGAGGCTGTAGGTTTGTAGGCAAGTGATGCTCTGCTGTGTTGTGCAACACATTTAGGAGGGTTTTAATCCTCCTATATCTGGAAGTGCGGTATTTTCAATTGATTTGAGTGTAGAGATGTAAGATTAGAAAAGAAAAACTCTAAAGTCACTCACCTCATCTAAGTATAATGTCACCTTTTCTGTCAGAATCTCACTCCGCTTTATGGTTTTGCTCTTCTCCAGCTGTGAAAGAGCACAGTTAAAAAAACCACACACACACAATGGGAAATCACTGATAATCCATGCTGACTACCTTCATGGATATATCTCAGCCCTATTGTTACATTTCAGCCCCCCTGTCCTCACAAACATTCGTACACAGACACACAATCTGCCCACCCAAATAGGACTACCAAATGGGCTTCAGAGAACTGGGACTCACTTCTCTGACTGAGCTCTTCACTGGGATAAATCCAGAGAGCATCTTACACTCGATCACCGCCATGTTGGATTTCTCCCGAGATCCTGTATATCTGCATGAAACGTCATATTAAGGTCAGTTACAGTAAAGACATTAAATGGTAATAATTGGCCGTATTCAGGTGAAGGTCCAACAACCTCTTCTCTATCTAAACAGTAGGCAGGACATGGGTATGGGTAGGCAATAAATAGGAACAGCTGGACACAGAGCACTGATTTACACCATATATTAGTGCATCACATGGCGTATGTAGCATTAGAAATATAGTAATGGCCAACTGTGGTACTAGGTAATGTAAGTCCTTTCTTGTCTAATAAAAAGAAGGGTATTCTCATATCTGAGGGATGTTTCATTCTAAGATTGTTTCCAAGGAAACCATGTTTTTTTGTTCCTTTTTAAGGGAGTTTACAAATATCAATAAAAAAAGAATACTCACTGGGCAGTCATGCTTATCTTCAGCACTTTTAGTTGATCTTGAGGACATTTGTCTGGTTCTGTCTCCACTCGTACTGAGAAGGTGGCATCACTTCTAGGTGGGGGAATGTTGTATCTCAGGACAGTCTGTGGGACAAGAACAAGAGACTAAATCAGACTGGGAATCAATCTATCAGATTGAGGAATAGTAAAGGTGGGCATGCATGGGCCGATTTCAGCTGCTATCGGTCCTTAAGACTGATTCAACAACTTATCTGCCCATGTTTGAGCACCACTGATGGGCCTTTTTCGTCTGGCATCTGGCCAGAAATTGGCCAGATTTCTATTGGGCAGGTTTGATTTTTCCATCAGATCGAGGACTGCATCGGCTCAATCTGACAGTACCTATGCCTGCCAAACATTCAAATTAGCCTGACATCACCCACCCATTGGTGGGCATATCAGGAGAGATCTTCTCACTTGGCAACCTAGCCAAACAAGCAGATCTTACAGTGTATGGCCACCTTAAAAGAGTGAGTGTCCCCTCACCTGTACATACACACAGCCGCTCCCAGTGGCTGACAGAGAGTACTCCCCAGGGATATCTGGCAGTGAGGCTTTCTGTAGCAGGAGCCGGTTAGTCTGATCCACATGGAACTGTTGATGGAACCCAGTCTTGGAAGTAACTGTGGCTGTGACATCTCCCTTGTCAGTGAATGTGGCCTCACCATACTTAGCAAGAGCCTGTAGAGCTACAACCGTGTCCTGATAGATAGAGGTGTAGATAATAAAAAAACAAAACACAAGTTGCCTGATTTGAAAGAGCTGATGATGAAAGTCACACACACAAAGACACAAAGTTGAAGGATTTATTTAGGAATGAAGACAACTGAGATAAATCAGTGGTAGAATCTGAATATGGGTATTGGGAACATTAAGAAACATTTTTACGAATGATGAATAATGCATTTTTGCACTGGACTATAATCGAATGTAGTGTTTAAATTAATGTGAGATGTAAATAAGTGTGATGAAATGTAACAGAAATAATAGAAGTAATCCAATTGCCTATAACTGCAGGTTGAAAAAGGGGTCACTTTGCCCCGAAACGTTGCATCACCGCAATAAACTTTTTAAAGTGTTTATTCCCTTATTTGCAGCTCTGAGTGCCATTTGCTTTTTGTTTCTACAATTAGTTTTTGGGTGGGTGCCGATCCCCCCAGCAGTGAGCACCGGGCAAAAGTGTTTTGGAGTGCTAGGGTGTGTGGAAGAGGTCTCTCCTGTGCTTCTATAACTGCAGGTATCATTACACTCAATTGGTGCTTTCCACAATTACCTGAGTAGAAGAGAACCCCCCATAAGGATTTTGCTGCTTGCTCAGCCAGTTGACTATCTCAGAAGCTTTGCCCAGGTCCTTGTTGGGGCCAGAGAGATGGGCCAGCAGCACATAGGAGGTTAACTCCACCTCGGCTGAGGGAGCCCGGTACCAGTATGGGAGGGCAGAGGGCACTGTGGCAGGTTTCCTCTCCCAGTGTAACTGTCCTTCTGTGGATAGAAAAGGGAACCATCATTGTCAGAATTTAAAGGTAGAGAAATGGCGCAACATTAAAGGGGTATATATATATATATACATATATATATATATATATAGCCTACATGCAAACAAAGGCCAACCTAAAATCTTGGATTGTGCTGTGGTCCTCACTAGAATTTTTACATGATATCAAGTGCCACCTAAGCCTCCAAGTGCAGAATATATAATACTGCAGCCATTATAACTATTGCTGTCCTTGCACATTCTGTTCTTTCTTCTCAGCAGGACACAGTAGTTTTCAAAAACTTGACCTGCCCATAACCATCTAACAACCCCCCACAGCATAACGCAGCCTGAATTATCTGCAAGTTGGCTCTAGTCTGTCCAGTCATTTGCGTCTCCTTTCAATTCTGCTCCTCACCCTCTTCTCCTGCCTCATTTTCCTTGTTTCAGAGTGGGTGCAGGTAGGGGGTCAAGAAATGTTCATACACTGCCTTCTAGTACAGTTCTGAATCAGTTTATTATTTGTAGGACTGTAAAATAACAATGATATATGAGCTTGGTCTCCCATTACTACAGGTTGCAAGCTGCTAAGTTCTAGTGCTTAATCGATTTTTTCTAAAGTCAGCCCATTTCCTTCTCATGAGGTGCACATGAGATGCAACTCATATTAGCATGTAATGATCCTAAAGTGCCCCACTAGAAAAGCTTTATATTGGTCCCATCACAGTATGTTTCCTTCCAACTGTGAATTCTGAATCTCATAAGAAGAACTGGTAGAATTCCTGTAGGGGCTGCAAATAGCCACTCTAGATGGTCCCGAGGATAGACCTTTAGGAACTAAAGATCAGAAGATTATGAGTCTGTGTGCTGTTTTTTAGGAGATGATTCCATCCCTCGCTAGCACTTGGATGGACTGGGCTTCATTGGAAAGGCAGAGGGAAGGGGTGGGAGTGGCCCATTTCATAGGGTTTTGTGTACACAATTTTGCCCCCTTCTTCATTATTATTTTTGGATTAACAGATTTGGCTGAATCTCTTTTGTCTGCAGTTAATTAGGCCACCCCAGGAATATCACTTAGATACTCGTCCATTGTCGATCTTCTTTACATTTATGCCACATAAATGACATTTTTACAAAGCTCCGCTGTAGTCCTTACTGTGAAGACAACTTGTTTTTGGGCTTCTCTTGACACTTACAAGGCAGGGGGTATTAAATACATTAGAAGCGCATGGCTGGTGCTGACACAGAAGAATGCAGAGCCTGGTGTAAGTGGCCTGTTTTACCCCACCAGCACAGAACTTAATACAGCGTGATGTATAAAGTTTGCTGAGTATATCAAAATTTGATGGCCCATTGGTGCACTCTAAAAATACCACAGTTGTTCTGAAATATATAGAGGTAAGAGATGCTACATACCATTCCTCACAGCCTTCTCCTCCAGTTTAGCCAGTAGCATCTCCCTGAGTTCAATATCTTTACTCAGAGTAAAAGTGTAGGCCAGTAGAGCCTGGGTGTACACACTGCTCACATCTTTGGCAGCCTTCCTCAGGCAGGATAAAGCATCTGCCACCACTGGGTCCTATAGGAAGAGACAGGGTTAACAGGATGTTTGTTCATTGCCTGTGCAGAGATAAATGATATAATTATGCCAATATATAGAGCAGAGAGACACCATAGCCATGGAGCACCTTGTAGGGACTAGGCAATAACTTGGGAATAACTTCCTGCATCTGGACCACTTACCTGTACAGATACCCCAGCTTCCAGCAAAGCCATTGTTACATAAGTAGAGAGAGAGGTTTCATCATCTATTCCTCCCTGTAACACACACACATGGTGTTGGTACCAGTGATACCGGCACAGAGGCCAACACTATAACACTTGTTACTGGCAGGTGTATCATGGCTGAAGTACCTTCAAAGCGTTATTGAAGAGTCTCCCCACACTCCGGAAGCAGCCGTTCTCATTACGATTGTCCCTCAGCCAAGAGAATGAATGGTTGAGGTGGCTTTCATCTATGAAGATGTAGGGACGAGCCTTGCTGAAGGAGTTCACTACAAATGCAGTCAGCCTGTGCGGGGAGAATAAAATCATAGAAAACACAAAGGGGAAGCAGTTAGGATTCAGAAGATGGACCATAGAACTATTGATACCATTCATGATACATGTTCATGAACCTTAATATGAATTCATAAATATCTTTTATGGTAAAAATATGGGCATGAAGAAGCTACCTAGAGTAGATTCCAACCTGTAAAAGTTAATGGCTGGCGTTATATCTGCAGATGTAATATTTTTGCTTAAACTCCCCCACCAGTATAAAATGAAAGGGCAATGAACAAGGCAATATCTTCTTACCACGATATGTACAGACTGTATGAGGATTGTGTCCTTCAAGTTGGTTCAAGTACTCACCATGTGTTTCCTTCTTTGTCCCTCTGTCCAAATGCGCTGTATGAGCCGTCATTGCGTTTGTATGTCAGCTGCCTCTGGTACCCTGAGCAGGAACAAGTTTCATAATCCAATATAAATAATTATACATTAGCTCTAATGATACTAGTAAGATACTAGTAAGAAATGTTCCCTTTTTTTGAAGAAAAAACTAGAGACCCTGCTCAATAGAGTGAACTTTGACTCTTACAGGTAAAATCTTTAGTGATGAGCAGATCTGTCCCGTTTCACTTCACTGACAAATTCGCGAAAGTATGAAAAATTCCCTAAACGCGGGCGTCGCAAAACTTTTTTTTGTTGCACGCTACTTTTTTGGGCTAATGCGTCTTTTTTTTGATGCGACCGCAGATTTTTGTGCCAAAATTTCACTGAAGTTTTGCAAAACAATTCACCAGTGGTAAAATGTGAAATTTCGCTGCAAATCCTTGCCTGGCGAAAAAATCCACCCATCACTAAACATCTTTCCTTAAATATAGTAAATAATTTAATAAAACACAATAAACTAAGAAATATAACTAGGACTTAATTAAGATAGTAAAGACAAACAGGGCTAGAGAACAGGGAATTGTGGGAATTGAAATAAACTGGGAAAAACAAAATCCCTCACCGCTTTCAAGGAATCCTTTGGCTTTGCTCTGGACCTCCGGGGTCAGTTGGCGAGTCTTTGTCAGATACTGAAGAATGAAGATATTGGGGGCAAAGAGGGCCATGTTCTGCTCCCCACATCCATATGGCATGGCCAGAAGCCGGCCCAGGTTCTGCATGGCTGTTCCCATCAGGTCTCCTGTAGGAAACAGATGAGAATCCAACAGGTGCTTGACAAGATCAACACTTACCTGTTTTTTTCTCCCACGGGTTACTGAAGTTCTAGTCTTTTTTAAATAAAATTCCAAAAAGAAGTCCTCACCCAATGGGACATTTAAGCTTCCCTGATAGATAAGGGACAGGTTAATGGCCAGATAGCCAGCCAATTGATTTGGCCCCATACAATAGCCAATTGGTTCTCATCTCACATTGGAGTGTTCAAATTGGCAGTGTATGCCCAGTTTATCCTTTGTTTTTTTCGCAACCTCTTGAAAACATAAAGTGCCTCTTTGAGACCACTAAAGCTTTAACACCACTGATTTGGGGGCACTTTTGGTTCAAGCCCCCACTGTGAGGTCCAACATTGCATTAGGTCCAAATTAGCTCATAAAAATGTTTCAGATATATAAAAACTGTTACAACCAAAGTTTCAAGAATATCTAGATCAGCATATAACTATTTACCTGAAAGTTCCCGCTCGTTAATCAAGATGGGCTTCTAGGTGTATCAAGGATTGCATTTTAGCCTCTGCTCTGTACCCCCACCTGGAGCCCCACAATTTGAGGACTTTGAAACTGTTAGAGAAATGTAGAGGGGACTCTTACCTAGGACTGTCGCATATGCTCTTTCTGAATCCTTCAGAATATTTTCAGGAACCTTAAGAGATATCTCCTCTGTTTTAGGATGATCTGGAACAAAACATCACAGAAATATTGTATATTCAGGAAAATGGAGACCAGGCCTCCCATGCACATATAGCAATTATCAACCAGGCCCAGATTTAAACAGTGGGTGTTCCTAGGCCCACAAGGCTCATTGTCTCCCACCCTCTCCTTGGTGACAGGTCCGAAGCAGTGGGGGTTGGCATATGGGAGATGCATATTCATCCAATGAACAACTTACCTTCTCCAGCTTGGCAGCAGAGCAGAGAGCTGTGAGATTTCTCTATCAGGACTCCCCCCGGCTGCCGATACATATATATTAATCAGTTAAAATATAGATATAAAAATTATCTAAAAACTTAAATATGTTGGGTTTACATCATTTATAAAATACACCATAAACAGTTTATTTATCAATTTTCAGGTGTAGCAGGTGCTACAAAAAACGACATTTTGGTTGTACATCTTAGGATCATTCCAGAACCCAGAGCCCCCCAGGAGCCGTACCTGAACCAGTAGTGGCTTAACCACAGTGTCTGACCTCCCCTGCTTGGGGACAATAGGGAATTCATTATTGCACAAGTCCTGAGTATCCAGAGCCTCGGTCTTTACCGTCACATTCACCTCCCCTGGTGACATTGAGAGGAAATATAATGAGATGGTTTAGAGAATAAGGGAAGGGAAGGCAGAGAGATAAGCAGTGTAACAGGGGCATTCTGCAAGAAGAGAACCAGTTCCACATTTACCCCTCCCAGTGTCTCAGATTTGGTTTTATTGTCATCAAAACCATATACAGATACATACTGAGAAGACTTAGCCCTGCAAAAGCAGCCCATGCACATTGAGGGACCATGCAGAGCTAATTTTGTTGGGAACTGCAGGTCAAGCAGAACAAGAAAGAGATGGACAATATGGCAACAGATTAAAGCTGCCAATTCGACTCCTTCAGACCAATTCAGCACCTTATCTGCCCATATATGGGGCCCTCCAACAGGCCTTCCCAACCAATATTGGCAACCTCGCCAAACGAGCAGATCATAACATGTATGGCCACCTTTGTGTTACATCAATTTAACAACACCAGACGGGCCATAAGTTAGACTGACCTTTTGGGATTAGCACTGTCATTACTGCTTACAATTTGAGGCCATGTTAATTTTACAGCTACCTGGTTCAGGTTCCATAACCAAGACCAAAGAGGCAATAGCTCAGTAGACTTATACTTTGCAATGTTTAATACATGGTTTTTGTTTTATTATAACTTAAACAGTTGGCACAACATTTTCCCTTTCTCAGGTGAACACATGTTGTACCAGAGTATAATAAATTAACTTTAGTGACCTTTGTTTTGTGACTGGCGCTGTTTGTGACTTTCCTTATCATCTCACTTTCTTCTACTGAGACTTTTTGTTTGATTTAAGGCCTCATTCACCTTTCAACATCACTTAATCTTCCAGCATATGGGTTATTCTGCTGGCATTTTCATAGAAATTAGACAACCACATCCTAATTTTTTTACTGTTCATCAGTATTAAGACTTGAATTCATTTATGTTTCTTATATGTACAGTATATATGTGTGTGTGAGCTCCTGAGCCATATCTCACCCAGGTTGGAGGCTTTAAGGTTCTAAATATGTGTGTGTGTGAGAGCTCCTGAGCCATATCTCACCCAGGTTGGAGGCTTTAAGGTTCTAAATATGTGTGTGTGAGAGCTCCTGAGCCATATCTCACCCAGGTTGGAGGCTTTAAGGTTCTATATATGTGTGTGTGAGCTCCTGAGCCATATCTCACCCAGGTTGGAGGCTTTAAGGTTCTAAATATGTGTGTGTGAGAGCCCGTGAGCCATATCTCACCCAGGTTGGAGGCTTTAAGGTTCTATATATATGTGTGTGAGAGCCCCTGAGCCATATCTCACCCAGGTTGGAGGCTTTAAGGTTCTATATATGTGTGTGTGAGAGCTCTTGAGCCATATCTCACCCAGGTTGGAGGCTTTAAGGTTCTATATATATATGTGTGTGAGAGCCCCTGAGCCGTATCTCACCCAGGTTGGAGGCTTTAAGGTTCTATATATGTGTGTGTGAGAGCTCCTGAGCCATATCTCACCCAGGTTGGAGGCTTTAGGGCTCTGGCACATGGGGAGATTAGTCACCCGTGGCAAAACTCCCTATTCGCGGGTGACTAATCTCCCCGCGTTGCCTTCACCTGCCATCCCACCGGCGAAAATGTAAGTCGCCGGTGGGATGGCACATGCGGCGCCCCTGAGCCATATCTCACCCAGGTTGGAGGCTTTAAGGTTCCAGTAGAAGGTCTTGCTTTCCTCTGCGCAGAGACAGCTGCTATACTGACAGTCGGCACATGGTTCCAGCTCTAACTCTTGTGAAGGTAGCAGGGTGGTCTGAACCTGCAAGAAAGAGATCAGTTTAATTTCCGCTGAATGATATCAGCATGTGATCCAAAAGCATCAACTACAACATTATTGTAAACAAGTGACCTGGTTGAATAAATAAGCACATCCAATGTTCTCTATCTGAAATTATAGCCCTGCAAGTCTGACATCTGAAGTGGGGAAAGTATTTAAGATGTTTGTTAAGAGATCGCACACATGATTGTGAGGCAGATTTACAACATTTTAAATGGGGATTCCTGAAGGATTTCCACCAGGTCCGATTTTATGCTGTGATTTATTGTAAATTAATTACATTAAAGGGTATTATACATAAGTCTATTAGAGGCTAAAAGAATTATTAGAAATCATTAGAAAATATTCCCATGGTACTGTCAGTCTGTAGTAACTCAAAAAAAGAAGACAAATTTATCAAATAAAAGTTACATGTCTGTTTAAAATAAATGGGCAGTTGAAAGTGTGCATTTGTTCCTTGACTATAGGAGTAATGTCCATGGAAAGTGTGTAGGCACCAAAAACATATGGATCATTGTTATTTAAAGGCTTAAGGCCTTCATAAGCATGTGTAGTGAATGTCAATCTCGGCCTGGCTGCCTCTGTACACACTCATGTGTGATGGTCATTGCCGGGGAGCCTGGGACCAGAAGTTATGTGGCCAAACATGGTGATCGCAAAAAAACTTGGAAAGAAAAGGCAGATAAGAACTGAACTTGCTGTGTTTTTCTTGAAGACCAGTCATCCAACTGGCTTTTCTCAATTAACATGACTTGGATGAATGAGAACTTCACAAACATAATCCTTATAAAAATTAGATGTTTGGCAGTCACCTTTATACACTGCTTGAGGTAGTTAAACACAGAGGCCTTGAGAGTGAATGACTCCCCTCGCACCACAGAGTATGGCAGAGTGAGCTCCACAAAGAAGGGCTGGAAGGCTCGAAGGGAGGTTGGTGGGGAGATGCCAAACCCACTGGGTCCCATACAGAAAGCTCCTGCATTCCACTCGGTGATGGTGTCTGGGGCTGAGTGATGGACCTCGGCTCTACCCGACTCACTGAGGGAGAGGAAGATGTTACAGAGAAATAAACGAAATCCTAGAGATCATGAGTCTGATGCTCAAATCCCATAAGGTTTATAAAAATTTAAAAATATATGGAGAAACCATAGAAAGTTGCACCATATAAATATCAAGTAAATATATAAATATATTACTTTCTTTGCACAAATTCATATTAAATCCATATATAATGACCAGGACATGCCAACAATCAAACTCCTACCCATAAACCGTAACTCCAACCTGAAGATCTTTTAGATTTAGTTCTGGGGTGTAGACTGATAGGAAGATGTTTTTGTGTATCTGTAATGTTTAGGGTTGGTTGAATATCTTTTGAAAAGGATGAAGAGGAAAAGGAAAGGATGGAGGAGACCGAAAGGGAAGGAGGAAATAAAGAGCTAGATTATCAGAGGCAGAAATGTATTGCCATAGAGTTACCTGTGGGCCAGAGCCTAGGGCAGCAACTTCCATGGGGAAACACCACTAGGGGTGCAAATGTCTTTTTTGTTCACTCAAATGCTCACCCATTGGCCACTGCCATGGAAGGTCTTGGACATCCCTACTACCATATTGGCACATTCTGTAATGCACAGGTGCTGATCCAGTAATAGAGAGATAATGGGGCGCCATTAAGCGAAATGGTGCAGTGATACTATGGGCGGCAAATCAGAACAACAGGTGGTGACTTGAGGAGGGTGGTGTAACAAACGGAGGAAAAATCGCAAGGAAATGAGGGTATGGATGAAAGCAGGTGGTGGGAGAAGAGGAAAAAGAGAGTCACGGGGTTCGGAAGAAAAAGTTAAAATAAACAATGAGGAAATCGACATTATATAAAGCTTCATGTTTTCCACCATATAAGTCTACTTTATCTCATTTCCCTCCCGTACCCCATCATTCCTTCATTTATTCCCTTTATCCCATGGCACTCACCCCACAGGCGCCAGCTCCCATATCCACGTCTCTGGGAAGTACGTTCGGATAATTTCAGCCGCCTCCGGCTCTGGTTGTTGGATCGTGTCTGGCATAGCTGCCCCTACCATGACGTCCCTCTCAATACTAGGAGAAGCCATTACTGCACAGGGAAGGGAATAAACAAATGCTTTATGGTTGTGAAAGGAGACATATAGGATAAATGCATAAACCCTCTAATCCTGTAGGAAATTATGAATAATATCCGGTGCTGGATTCACTTTGGGCTAAACATTAACCCTATCGGTAAAAATGGCCCCTTTATTGGAGCTCCCTATAGATCCTCTCAGGTCCCTGTCTGTGTTTCAAATGAGGGGTGGGCGTGTCCTAATGGTCCCTGCCAGAAGCACTGAGTGCCGCTGGCCCCCCTGCACAACGTGGGAAAGGAGGCAGCAGGAAGTGGAACAGATGGGCGGGGCCAGTGGGGTTTTTGGAGAAATTTTCAATAAATCAGCCCAAAACACTACTATTATTCTATGTTTATATAAGTACAATTCATTCACACAATATTGTTTTTTACAGAATATGTCCCCTTTAAACGATATTCATTATTCTACTCCTCAGATGTTTACAGTTACTAAATGCGTTGCCCCAGGACTGTATCCACATTGTGGAGAGAACACAGCAGTCCTGTTGTGCTTTATGGCAGGCTCAATTGCCCTGCACTTTAAAGGCTCACTGACTTTTACAGCACTTCTGTCTGGGGTGCCTGGGGGCCACGTATTTGTTGTTTCAATGAGAGTGACAGTGATAGGAAAGCTTAGCTCAGGTAGAGAAAACAAAAGTTATATAAAGAAATATTGGGTTGTACAGTGCCCTGATTTTGGCAATGCATGTAATGAAGCAGCATCTGTGCTGTTGATGAGTCTTGTCTGCCCTCCCCCCCACTTGAGGGCGCTAGTATAATTTATGTACAGTTGCTCTCAACTAAGATGGCCGCTGGTATTTTCTCTAATAGTGATCTTAAAGGGGTTGTTCACCTTTGAGTTAAAGTTATGATGTAGAGAGTGAAATGGCCTTACCAACTCTGCGGTCTCCTGGTATCCCTGGCATCCCCGGAAGCCCTGGCCCCCTAAAATCATAATGTTGACACTCCACAGGTTTCTTAATGTCAGCGTTGGTGATTATTTTTATCCGCATTTTCTATGGTTAAAAGGTGCACAGTTAGCGGCCAATAGTAATTCTCTGTCATATATATAAATATATCTATGTGCTAAGCCTGGTACCTTGAAGAGACTGTAGACATCACGTTCCTCTGGAATATGCCACGGTTGAATAGAACGTTTGAAAAATCGGTTCCAAGGTCGCCAATAAGGAAAGAACGGACAGTGATCATCATATTCCTGAATCCGATAATCATAATACCCAAAATCACGGGAGGGGAAGAGATCATGAATCTGAAAAACAAGGAAACACAGGCAGGTTACAGGCCATTGTCCCCTACTGTTGCAGTCTGACTTTGGTGACTTGAAAGTTGTAAAGAATTCTGGGGTATTTATTTGCCATTGCTAAGTGGGATGCTATACAGCATTGTGCATTCCTGCCATCCAGCCACTCCCTGTTTTGCTTAGACACCCCCACTCTCTAATAGTGGGCAGGGTCTGTTAGGTTTGGGGGTGTATAACTGATGACATCACTAAGCCCCATGTACAAGAATATAATTTACAGGATATTCATGGCTTTTTTGTATTATATAGTGAATAAAGTACCCCCTATTGTAAAATATAAGGATATTATAAGCCCCCGAGGAGTTCCTTATAATATATAGTGAATAAAGTACCCCCTATTGTAAAATATAGGGATATTATAAGGATATCATTTGCAGTTTGGTCCCATAGGGAAATGACCAAACTCTATTATATATATTTTATTTTTCGTTTGTTTTTAACACCAATGTTAATGTACTTTTAATAATTGGATCTGCGGTATCTGTTACAATTTCCACTGTTGGGGGGGGGGGGGGGGGGGTTAGGTACCACTGTACATAAAATCTAGTGGTAAGTACATAAAAATAAAATCTGGTGGTAAGTATATTGCAGAAAGCCTGAGTGCACTAAAGCTTGCACGTCACATGTAATCACGTCACATGTAATTGAATAGTTCAGTCAGATATAGGACTAGATTTGTCAAGGTAAGTTCTAGGAACAAAGGATAGTGAGTGCAAGCTTGTGCTCCACCTAAGGATTGATAGATGTAGGTAGCTCTCCCTTAGGCATAACTGGCATAGATTGAAGGACCACAGTGCTGTAGGAATTCAGACTTAGAATTTAGTACCTGAACAATTCCACTGGAGGGGATCCAGACCACAAGCTGGAAACCTAAAGGTGTATCTTAATCCAAGTGTCTCCGCAGTGGTCATATTGCTAAGTTGTGTCTTTATTGTATCTGACCCCAATCCCACCTCAAAAAGATCAGTGAGTACAACCCCGTTGTGTTAGGAAATAGACCTTTTATGTTCAGGATGAACCTCTGGCATCCTATTTACATTATTACTGAGAATGTTTCCAACACCCTCTCCCTTCCTCCTCCATTTAAAGGAGACCAGAGTGACCCATGTACTACCATCACTAGCTGGTAAAGTACATTTTGGGCCAATATAGGCCTACAGTTGTACTGTTGCAAGCTAAAGATAAGAATACATCTTACCTTATTGGCCGTCAGTTCTTTGTCAGGTTTCATTAACACCACACTCTGATCCACCACTCTCAGGCCACACAGGGACCCGGCGGCTGCCTGGACTTGTAGGGAAACATCAGCTCCTGGGAGAACTTCATCTGGGGAGAAGCCAACTGATACCTGGGCAGGGGGACAAATCATTCATATTTAACCTTGTCCAGCTAATCACTATCCACTCTAAATGAACAATTTTCCTCCCTATTAAAACTGCAGTTATCACCCCTATACTGTCACCTGACCTCTCTTCTGCTCCCTACAGCCTCCATGCTACAAGAGCGGCCGGCGTATAACCATTTACTGTGATGGAGCACCTACTGATTCAGTCATGCCCACCACACGCCACAAACTCCACACTCCTACATGACTTACACAAGACCTGCTCACTGCCAAGTTCAAGCGCACTTCTCCAACTCATGGCCATAAAGATCTTATCTTCATTTTGATCTTCATTTTGTTGAACTCCTTACCATTTTCTTTCCAAATGTAATTTTTTAACCACTTTTCTTCTGTACCTCTGATAAATCCCAGCTCTGAGGTATCTGCTTATCTCCAGAGCCATTGTTAGGTCTACTAACCTGCCAGTGTTATTTGCCCATTGCCCCCATGACTCATTCAAATCATAATGGCCACTTCTATTTTTATTTATACTTTTCTGGAAACTAACTGGAGTTGGTTTTTGTTACCAGCTTACATCATGTAACGATGCTTCCTTAGCATTGCAATACCAAATGGTCTGATTTATAAGTTGATAGCCCTTGTTGCAGGCCTATGTGCAGGCTAGTTTGAAAGGCTATCAACATCACTGTTTATATTTCAGTCTCCATTTGGATATCCCAGTGCCAGTCCCAGAGTCTAACACAGAAATGGTTCCACTCTGTACATCTGACACCAGTAAAATCTCAGATTGCTCTAATATTCCAACATTACATTGAGCAGTGAGTTTATCTAAAGCAGTGTTTTTTAACCTTTTTTGGGCAAAGACACACTTGTTTCATGAAAAAAAATCACGAGGCACACCACCATTAGAAAATGTTTAAAAAATGTAACTCTGTGCCCAGCAGCAGTGCCCCCCCTAGTACACTGGTGCCCAGCAGCAGTGCCCCCCTAGTACATTGGTGCCAAGAGCAGTGCCCCCTAGTACATTGGTGCCCAGCAGCAGTGCCCCCCCTAGTACATTGGTGCCAAGAGCAGTGCCCCCTAGTAATTGGTGCCCAGCAGCAGTGCCCCCCTAGTACATGGTGCCAAGAGCAGTGCCCCCCTAGTACACTGGTGCCCAGCAGCAGTGCCCCCTAGTACATTGGTGCCAAGAGCAGTGCCCCCCTAGTACATTGGTGCCCAGCAGCAGTGCCCCCCCTAGTACATTGGTGCCAAGAGCATGCCCCCCTAGTACATTGGTGCCCAGCAGCAGTGCCCCCCTAGTACATTGGTGCCAAGAGCCAGCCCCCTAGTACATTGGTGCCCAGCAGCAGTGGCCCCCATAAGTCAGTGTGCCCGTGGCCCCCTTAATACATTGGTGCCCAGCAGCATTTTACTCTTCGGGCGGCTTCAGCAGCATCTTCCCCTCACGCGCGCCGCCTCTGCACTTCTGCCTACACGCGACCGCACACAGGCCCTTTTATAACGTTGCGCCCCGTGCGTACTGACGTCACCCGTACACACGGGGCGCAAACCAATGACAGGGCCCGGATTTTTTTTTTAAAGTAAAAATTGCGGCCCTGCCTACGGCACACCAGGCAACATCTCGCGGCACACTAGTGTGCCACGGAACAGTGGTTGAAAAATGCTGATCTAAAGTAAAGTGATTACAACAGAAGTGAAGTTTAAGCTTCAATAAAGTAGTGGGTCATAGTGACTGAGATGCCCAACGTGATGTCCACTTGGGGTAAAATTTGAGGAGAAAGCAAATCTGTTCTCCATGATACACCTGAAGACCCCCAAATTAAAGTGAGATATTTTGTAAAAGCTTCATTTGCTACCTTAGATATTTCTTGGAGTAATGGCTGAATAACTGACACAGCCATGTTTTTACAAATAATAACTCACCTTGTTCCTAAAACACCTTTGTAGCTTTGAACGTTGCTGATCTGCCGGCATATCTCCACCAGGGAGTAAAATGTAGGTAAGAACTCGAAGAGTCGGAGAGACGTCGGCGCTGAGATCGAGCTTTGATGGAGACCTCACCCCTCAGGACTGTGAGGAATGGGAAGAAAGAAGAAGGGTAGGGAAGAAAACAGCTTCAGTAATTCTTGGATTCAGAGCTTAATGCTGCCCATAAGCTCTATATGGCCTATAACAGGCAGGGTATAGGGAATAGTTAGGGTCTGAAAGGCAAACAGGAAGAAAGGCTAAAGACTAACCTGAGTAGGTATTTTCTAACTCTACCAGCTACCACAGTTTCCTACATACACACAATAGGTATTTAATTGGTGGGGGTTTTGTAAAAAAAAACCACTCTCACCTTCATCTTCCATTATTTATTGGAAACTTCCAAAAAGTCACAATCCTTTATGGCCCCTTTAGAAACTGTCTGAAAAATACATAATAAACTTGGTTATAGAAATGTGTTCTTCTGAGCAGTACTAAAATGAATAAGTGGGAATAAAAGGAGAAATGTGAAGCCTACAGACTTTAGACAAAAATGACTACAAACCCTCCATCACTTCATGATGTGAACCTGAACCATCTGTTTAGTGATCCAATTAATAAACAATTTTTTTCATTATTAAACCAGTGTTGTAAACCACAAAAAATCCAGTAGAACCGCAAATTTACGTTTCCCATGTTAAATCCGGGAAAGAAAATGCAGCTTGTCTGAATGGTATTGGGACAACAACGGGCATCAATTTCCAAGAAAACATAAAAATTAGAGTTCTACTCTAGTTAGAAAACAACTGATTTTCGGGATTGATGGGACTTGTAACCATGCACTTTTCCTCATTTGAGAAGAATGGAGTGTCGCGCAGTCCAGTTGTATCAGTACAGCCTGAGAGGCAGTTCCCTGAATGAGGAGAAGATAATGAAGTCCCCATCCAGTTTACGCCATATTACACCTCTGAGAGTCTATACATAATCATTTCTCTTTGGTCTGGAGAAAATGGAGACATCTACTACATCTATGGGAACAAGTATGGTGTAATTTTCTAAACTCCACATCCATCATTGGTACAAAGGTATGTTTAATTAGACATAAAGCTAACTATCAGCAACACATTCCTATTCCATGATGGCACCCAAACCATCTGGGATAATCAGTAACCCACAAGTAACCCATTTGATATGTGAAAAATATAATCAGTCGTGTACACAGGCTTACTTGCCTTTGTATAGTACCAAATTTTGGGCCATATAACAATAGTGTTTTGTGTCAAATTAAAGAGGACCACATTGACCGCTTGATCTATTAATTGGTCTTGGGGCAAAATGACCAACTGAAGCCACCAGAGATTGAAGACTCCTAATTCCTTACAAACCATGCACTGCGAGTGGCTAAGAACTCATCTAACACCAGCCCCTGGAACCCTTCTGAGATCTGTAGACAGAAAATGTATCCAATAAACTCATGTCTATCCAGAACAACATATTTAGGAATTTATTGTCCAAGTTGATCTGCCTGTGTGTTAGTGACAATACCACAACAGTGCTCTTTACCAAGTAGTGTAACTCCAAGTGCTTTGCCCCCTCTTCCAGCACAGTGCGCTTGATAAGATATTCCACCCGGACTTCTTGTTGCCCTTCACAGAGAAGCTCCCCCTTCTGGGCGTAAAGTTTTAGGAAACTGTGCTGAGGGAATGAAAGCGGCTGATTGTAAGAAACGCTGACCCATGTGATGGGTTTATGACACCATATTGATACTTTCTTAAAGGCTCTTCTTTTTTGTATCTTGGCCTGTGGAAGGAACAAAGTAAAAACACAGCTAAGTCAATACAACAAAAGCATATCCTATTTTTCACAGTGTTATAGGTGTAGGACATAGTGCCATAGAGTATGGGAAATATTCATGTCTACAGATATAAATACTGTAATGTTTTTATCATATAGATGCATGTTAATAATAATAATAATAATAACAATCCCCCTTCCTTATTACGCTTGGCCACTGGGTCTGATATGTAGACAATATGTAGACAGTAGCATAGGAAAATTTGAATTTGGTCTTTATTTTTTATTTTTCCATTGATAATAGCAATTAGGGCAGTTCTTCTGTAGTTCTTCTCCTATTCTAGTTGGCACAAGCAAGAAATAGTGGGCGAATTCATGGTAAACTGGGAGATTTGGGTATGTTGGGTATGTTGAGTCATTATGTTCCCCCCACTTTTGTATTGTATTAGATTGTATTTGTATTCATCTATTTTTATAGCACCTCAGATGTACACAGTGCTATGGAAGATGTACAAACAAGGGTATAATAAACAAGCTTGTCCTGGTCGGGGACCCAATGTGGACTGGGAAAGTAATGAGGGGTCTAAGGTGACACCTAGGCACCTGACTTGAAAAAAATAGGATGCAGGGTTATGTAATATTGGATGGAGGTTGGGGTCCAGGTTTAGGTGGGAATATGAGCAGTTTGATCTTGGAGATATTACCTTTCAGATGTAGAGCATGTTTTTTAAACAGCTTCCTCCCCAGTCCAAAACTGCACTGGCATATTGATTGGTTCCTAATTAAACTGACCACAGTGTGATGTTTGAGAGTTGCTCTTCTAGGCAAATTAGATTGTAAGCTCCTCTTGGAGCAGAGTCTTAAGCTGTCTTAGAAGATCCAGATTTCAATAGGAATGACTGCCTGTAGCCTCCTACATAGTGGGTCTTGCAAGCCAGCAGTTGTGAATTAAGAAATTGTGGGACAGCTGGTAAAGAACGGCAAGATGGACACAGTAGGTCAAGATGACTACAGTAACATCTATATCAGGTCAGGTCTTGTACAGATACAACTCCCAGCACTTGCTGTTGGTCGGGCAGCATGCAAAGTTCTGTTTAATGTATCAAAACATATATAAATGATGATGATGATAAAAAATGTAGCTTGTAATTTTCTTCCCAAACAGAGCTGCATTACATTCCCATGGCATTGTACATACCGTCAGGGACACCTTAACCTTCCACTCTGCTGTGTTCTCTTAGTTTTGAAGGGAGCAAGTCCATTCTCATCTGTCTCCAAGGTCTGGTTCACCATTCCATCTAAACTGGTCAGATACACTGTTTGGTGGATGGGGTGTCACTGGCATCTACAACCTTCACCTGCAGGGAGGGCAAGATGGAAAGTTAGGTTTGCTGAAAAATGCCCTGATACATCCCATTCTGCCTGAAAACCTGCCCACTTCTAAGTAACCCTCCTTTTAGTATCCACAATTGAGGGATTAGGGATTAGAGAATATTCTGAAAAACACCTGTACATTTTAGCTGCAGCGAAATGTTATAATAATAATTAGTGCAATAAAAGTCTTACGGTGCCAATATATGAGATTCCAGGCTTGTAAGTATCGTCAGCATCCAGGAAGGTCACAGTGGTGAGTTGGCTTGAAATCTGGGATCTACCAGATGCAGAAATCTCAATTCCTGTGAGAGAGAAGCACAATTTGAGACCTGTGGCCAAACAATATCGAGTTGCTCAATAAACTTGACTCTAAATTGCTCCTTGTTGGGTTTTTTTGGCGCATTTGGCACATTTTAGAGAAGACATTAAACCAGATTGTCTCTCCCAATTAAACCCTATGTTAAATTAACTCTTCCTTCTCAGTTCTGCCAAGTGCAGGGGTCCCCGACCTTTATTACCCGTAAGCCATATTCAATTGTAAAGAGAGCTGGGGAGCAACACCCGTATTTGGGGTGCAAAATAAGGGCTGTGATTGGCTATTTGTAGTCCCCTATTTGGACTGGCAGCCTACAGAAGGCTCTGTTTGGCAGTACACCTGTTTTTTTGCAACCAAAACTTGCCTCCAAGCCAGGAATTCAAAAATAAGCACCTGCTTTGAAGCCACTGGGAGCAACATCCGAGGGGTTGGGGGCAACATGTTGCCCCCGAGCCACTGGTTGGGGATTACTGGCCAAATGTCACCAATTTGGCATGACATTCAAAGAATTTAGCCTCTTCTCTTGCTCTTGAGAAGTAGTGAAAGAATACAATATAATGTTCCAAGAGGACAACAAGCTGCCGTCTTAAATGCTGGATTTTCCATCAGTCACTCAGGGTAGAGAGGGCAGTGGGACTGCAAGTCCCATATGAGCACTAAGAATGCACCTGTACAGCCTGCGCCCCATCTTTACCTGGGAGTTCCATGCACCTTGTGTGGTTCTCACCTGTCCCATCTTCTAGAACTGAGCCAGTCCCCTCCAGGTTCAACTGCCATTCGCTTAATAGAAGATTGTAGGTAGAAGACTGCACATCCAAGGTGGAGCAACCGGACTGACTCAGCTGAAGGGCAGAAACTGAATTAAAGGGGTTGTTCGCCCTTAAATGAATTCTGACACAGTTTGCAATCGATTATTTGTGTTTATTGAATTATTTAGCTTTCTGTTCAGCAGCTGTCTGGTTGCTAGGGTTCAACAAACCAATCGATATCCATGATATAGAGATACTGGTGGGGACTGTATGAGAATCCTACACATACAAATGTTATTAGTACCTAGAACTATGGTTTAACAATAATTCCACTACGTCTCCTCACCGTTCCACTGAAATCGGCACAAAGATCTCTCCCTTGGTCACTGGCAACCATGGTTCTGTAGCTGTAATGCTTCCGGCACACATTGACCTTATAGGTTCCCTGCACTGGTTTCCCATAAGTATACCTGCAGGAGGGGGACACAAAAACCTTCTTTAATAAAGTCCCACAGTCCTTTCCAAGAATGCCGAAATCCAGGAATATTTCCTCCCTCTGAATTTTGAATCCAAATATCTGAAGTCATGATCTTTAAACAGGGCTAGGGCTTATTAAAAATAAAAAAAAAAGATAACAAAGTTGGCAAACAATGTAAATCAGATCAAGTCCCAGTTTCAATTAAAAGGGGGCTTATACTGTATATGTTATACTTGTAGACATTCCCAAATTGGGGGGAATGGCCCATAGGCTAATTTAGATGGAAACTGGGGTGACTATTGTCCCAGGTACTAGTGGAACTGGTGTCTGTGAAGACAACGTGGCTCATTTACCTTTGCAGTCATATGTACCTTTATGGGTGCCAAATAGTACCCATCAGCTTTATGTTGTGCCCAGTCCAGCTGCTACACATTGCTACCTTGTGCCAATTGCACCTTTGCTAGCACATACTCTACAGAGAAACGTTAACATTTTAGGGCAGTTGCAGTAAACGAAGTAAAATCTACTGAATTTCCCAGTTGTGACTATTGGACAAGAATCTCCCCAGAACTTACCTGGCACAGATGTTAACAGCGAATTGTTTACTGTTTAACAGCAACCACTCTGGGGAGTTGGAGAGTGACCTCAAATCTGGGCAGAACTGCGGAAATAAATTAATAAATGTGAGAATAAAGTACAATTATATTTGGGATAAGGTTGGGCTGGTCCTTACCGTATTCTTCCACACTGAAGCCATGGACAGTGTCCTTTACACGAATGGAATATTCTCCTAATGAGGGCTCGGAAGAGAGGGGCAGTGAGAGCTCAGCGATTCCTTGCTGGAGACTCACGTTCAGCCACTGGCCAATACGGTTCTTCCCTGGGTCCTTGAAGGAACAGCAAATCATCATTCATCTCTAGTCTTTGTAGAAGCCACTTTCATGTAGCACCTCATTCATGTAAGGGCAGTGTCTACTGTAACGTACGTCTACTAACTGGCCACAAAGCCTGGTCTCACTTCAAAGATGGGCACAAGATAATGATCTTCAGTGCCATGAAAGTCCTCCAAATGGCCAAGGTCACAAATTGGCAATTGGTCATGTTTCTACCAACAGTGCAGGGGTATTTCCCAGTATTGCAGGACAGTGAAGAGATCTGTTTCACTATATGATAAATATAATCTAAAGCAGGGATCCCCAATCGTTTTTACTTGCAAGCCACATGCAAATAATGTTGGGGAGCAACACAAGCATGAAAAAAGTTATTTGAAAATGCCAAATAAGAGCTGTGATTGGCTATTTGGTAGCCCCATGTGGGCAGCTGGCCTGCAGTGGGCTCTGCTTGGAGTAAAACTGTGTCTGTGCTTCCATAACTTGTCTCCAAGCCAGAAATTTTAAAATGGCTCCTACTTTGAGGCCACTGGGAGCAACGGCAAAAGAAATTGTGAGCAACATGTTGCCCCTAAACCTCTGGTTGGGGATCTCTCTAAACAGTTACACCTTCAGACTTATCTTTTACTTTTCACTGTTGAGACTAAAAACCTTCTACAGTTCATTATTCAGTTCCAGAAATTCACAGGAACCTTCCCCCATCAGACAATGGCTACTGATTCACGGTATATTTATAGCTTTATACATACCTGTAATTCAATGGTTGGCACCTGTAATAAAGACAAAAAAGAAGAGCATTAAAAAAAAAAGATCTTTTCACTTGGGTTAGACATCTATGTAAGTCACTGCTGGTTCAGACTCATGTACCCAATACCTCTTGCTTTGAGAGCTTTCTGCTGTTTCCTCTAATGTCTATAACTCTGTCTGTTACATTATATTCTTGTATATATTATATTCTCTTAACCCTGTTCTTACCTGACTTTCTTCTGGTTGCAGGTTTTCTTTAAGGGAAACCACTCGAAATCTCACTGGAAGAAATAAGAAAATGTCAAATTAATATAGTGACGGCTCCATATTTCTTATATACAGAACCTTGCAAAAGTATAAAGGTCCGTATTGAATTCTTTTGTAATACTGAATAATGAATTGTAAAGTAAAGGTTTGTTCTTCTGGATCTTTTTTTTATTTCAAAGCCTGAAATAAGTGTTTTTACTGGGATTTTTGGACCATCCATACTTGTGCCATCTTGAGGATGACCAAGATGATCATCGTGGTGATCAAGGAGATGGATTATGATCATCATGGACCATCATCATGGTGATCATCTTGCTGATCTTGGTCATCTTGGTCATCATGCCCAGTCCCTGATGAGAAGCTGCCCCACAGCATTATGACACTACCACTATACTTCACTGCAGGTATGGTGTATATTATGGTTTGGCATTGAAAGCGATCCCATTTTAACCAAAACAAAATGTCACATTGCAACTAGACTAGTTATAAATAGCTGTATTCATGGTAGTTACCATTTAAGAAACTCTACTCGCAGTATATCCAGCATAGGGTGCATTAAGTTGTATAGAGGTCCACCATATTGCCCTTATCCTTAGGGAATATAGATGTTACTGGGCCATCTTTACATCCAATGGGGCATAATATGAATGTGGCCTGAGGTTTCTTATGGCTATGTATTCCAGTAAGCCCAACAATAGTCTGTAGGAAGCTCCCCCCATGGTAGGTTACCTGTCTGGCCTGGTTTGTATACAGCTTTGTCCGTCTGAACAAAAAGACTGGTTCTCGCTCTCTTCACCAGAACTCTACGGCTTGTTGCTTATTGTCTCCCCTCCACTCTCAATGGAAACCTGCATGGTGGCCACTTCTTCATTCCCATTAGTGGGGAGGCGGCACCTGTATTGGACAAATGTCATTATTATATTGTTCTATACTAAAGGTAAAAAACTCAATAAGCTTTATCAGAAAGGTCTATGTAAATACAGCCATAAGCACTCACAGAAACGCTGCACTGAGTCCTCTATCAAAAGAAACACATCTATTAAAGGGGTTGTTCACTTTTGAGTTAACTGTTAGTAAGATGTAGAGAGTATTATTGCAATTGGTCTTCATTTGATATTATTTGTATTTTTTTTGGTTATTTCACTTTTTGTTCATCAGCTCTGCAGTTTGGAATTTCAGCAGCTATCTGGTTGCTAGGATCCAAGTTACCTTAGCAACCATTTAAATGAAAGGGTTTAAATTAATAGGAGAGGCCTGAATAGAAAAAGAAGGTATAAAAAGAAACAATAACAATAAAACTGGAGCCTCACAGAGCAATAGTGTTTTTGCTGCCGGGGTCAGTGACCCCCATTTGAAAGCTGCTAAGAGTAAGAAGAAGAAGGCAAATAGTTTAAAAATCTATAAAAAAAAAAAAATAGTGAGGACCGATTGAAAAGGTGTGTTTAGAACTGGCCATTCTGTAACATACTAAAAGTTCAGCTGGAGAAGAGATTTCACTGGATGTCACTGGATTGTTTGAACTGAACTGGTATTTACTTTCCTGTAGTGAGGACTTCATAACTGATTTACTAAATGCTCCAAAGAACACATTTCAAAACTATTTACCCATTAGTGCCCCTGATCTTTAAATATGTAGTAAGAGATGTACAAACAGACATTTGCATAATAGCTGGCATATTGTGTTTAGTAATGGGCACACAGTTGATTGCAAGATGTCTGTAACCTGAGTGGCAGTACTGGGAGAGAAAGCCCCCGACAATGAATTCAAATGGGACACTGCCATGATATTTATAGGCTACTTTTTATCTCTAAATGACACTGTTACACAGCAAATAATTCCCTCTGCCATTTAACCTTTTATTCTTGAACCAACAAATGTATTTGTAGCTGTAATATTGGTGTGTAGGCGCCATCTCAGTGCCTTGTGCCTGAGTCTGAGCTTTCAGCCAGCGCTACACATTAGAACTGCTTTCAGCTAACCTATTGTTTCTCCTACTCCCATGTAACTGGAGGAGTCCCAAGCCGGACTTGGATTTCTTACTATTGAGTGCTATTCTGATACCTATTGGGAGCCGCTATCTTGCTCCCTTCCCATTGTTCTGCTGATCGGCTGCTGGGGGTGAGGGGGGGGGGAATCACTCCAACTTGCAGTGCAGCAGTAAAGTGTGCCTGAGTCTGAGCTTTCAGCCAGCGCTACACATTAGAACTGCTTTCAGCTAACCTATTGTTTCTCCTACTCCCATGTAACTGGAGGAGTCCCAAGCCGGACTTGGATTTCTTACTATTGAGTGCTATTCTGATACCTACTGGGAGCTGCTATCTTGCTCCCTTCCCATTGTTCTGCTGATCGGCTGCTGGGAGGGGGGGGATATCACTCCAACTTGCAGCACAGCAGTAAAGTGTGCCTGAGTCTGAGCTTTCAGCCAGCGCTACACATTAGAACTGCTTTCAGCTAACCTATTGTTTCTCCTACTCCCATGTAACTGGAGGAGTCCCAAGCCGGACTTGGATTTCTTACTATTGAGTGCTATTCTGATACCTACTGGGAGCTGCTATCTTGCTCCCTTCCCATTGTTCTGCTGATCGGCTGCTGGGAGGGGGGGGGGATATCACTCCAACTTGCAGCACAGCAGTAAAGTGTGCCTGAGTCTGAGCTTTCAGCCAGCGCTACACATTAGAACTGCTTTCAGCTAACCTATTGTTTCTCCTACTCCCATGTAACTGGAGGAGTCCCAAGCCGGACTTGGATTTCTTACTATTGAGTGCTATTCTGATACCTACTGGGAGCTGCTATCTTGCTCCCTTCCCATTGTTCTGCTGATCGGCTGCTGGGAGGGGGGGGGATATCACTCCAACTTGCAGCGCAGCAGTAAAGTGTGCCTGAGTCTGAGCTTTCAGAAGGAGCCAGCGCTACACATTAGAACTGCTTTCAGCTAACCTATTGTTTCTCCTACTCCCATGTAACTGGAGGAGTCCCAAGCCGGACTTGGATTTCTTACTATTGAGTGCTATTCTGATACCTACTGGGAGCTGCTATCTTGCTCCCTTCCCATTGTTCTGCTGATCGGCTGCTGGGGGTGAGGGGGGGGGGGGATATCACTCCAACTTGCAGCGCAGCAGTAAAGTGTGACTGAAGTTTATCAGAGCACAGGTCACATGGCTGTGGCACCCTGGGAAATGAAGAATATGGCTAGCCCCATGGGAAAAACAGATTACAATGCAGGATTCTGCTGTAGAAGCTCTATTAACTGATGGGTTTTGAAAAAAACATGTTTTCCCCTGACAGTATTCCTTTAATCATACATGAAATAACTCCTGGTCGGTCGGTCGGACTAGACTATTCTCCTCCTGTTGGTGTGGCAATCTGGCGTTCAGAACAACTGATAAAGAACATGTATTGTCAAGACCTATTTTTGCATGTGTGAAGACAAGGTGCCAAGTATACCAGAGAAAATGCCCAGTTCTACAACATCACTGAAGGCTCACTGATGGCTTCCATTGGTGTCACTTAGAATGAATGGAGCCCTAAAATATCTGGCAAGGATTGGTTACATTTAAGTACATGGCTTTATTGAGACCTCTGGGACACACTGAGATGTAGCCCACCAGGAAAAGAGAGTGGGGCTGTGTTTGTAGGTGTTGAACCTGCCCCTTCTGCCCCACTATGCAGTGTATGGGTTGTATATTGTCTATATCATATAGCCATGCAGAGTACCTCAAATGTAATGCATCTGAAGTAGGATTTCTGCTGTGATGTCTTCTCCAACACCGTTGTGTTATGTTTGCCCATCTGTAGGGTGATGTGTATCCTGCTGCCTCCATCTGCCCCCTCCAGGTGCACACAGGCTTGTTCAGATTGGGGGTAGACCATCTCTGAGGGGAAGATGACTGCATATTGCCTGTGGGAGGGTCAGAAGTTAATGTAGTTGAACACTTAGGAGAAGGGGCACAAAGTGCATAATTATATATACATACATACACAGGCTATTTACGACTGCAAGTGCAGCAAAATGCAACATTGGGTGCAATCGCCATGTTTTTCCCCCCACAGTGCAACGTTTTCCCAGAACTCCAGGGTCATTTCACTCACCAGGAGCAGGGGCGTATTTAGGTCTAGGCACTGTGAGTGGCAAAATGTTTTCAAGAAAACTCAGAAAAGTCTAGTTGTTTTAGACTTAATTCTACTAGTTACAGGTATGGGATTCTGTTATCCAGAATTCTCGGGACCTGGGTTTCTACTAAAATATGATTTACATATTAAATAAACACAGTAGGATTGTTCTGCCCCCAATAAGGGGTAATTATATCTTAGTTGGGATCAAGTACAGGTACTGTTTTATTATTACAGAGAAAAGGGAATCATTTAACCATTAAATAAACCCAATAGGGCTGTTCTGCCCCAATAAGGGGTAATTATATCTTAGTTGGGATCAAGTACAGGTACTGTTTTATTATTACAGAGAAAAGGGAATCATTTAACCATGAAATAAACCCAATAGGGCTGTTCTGCCCCAATAAGGGGTAATTATATCTTAGTTGGGATCAAGTACAGGTACTGTTTTATTATTACAGAGAAAAGGGAATCATTTAACCATGAAATAAACCCAATAGGGCTGTTCTGCCCCCAATAAGGGGTAATTATATCTTAGTTGGGATCAAGTACAGATACTGTTTTATTATTACAGAGAAAAGGGAATCATTTAACCATGAAATAAACCCAATAGGGTTGTTCTGCCCCAATAAGGGGTAATTATATCTTAGTTGGGATCAAGTACAGGTACTGTTTTATTATTACAGAGAAAAGGGAGTCATTTAACCATTAAATAAACCCAATAGGGCTGTTCTGCCCCAATAAGGGGTAATTATATCTTAGTTGGGATCAAGTACAGGTACTGTTTTATTATTACAGAGAAAAGGGAATCATTTAACCATTAAATAAACCCAATAGGGCTGTTCTGCCCCAATAAGGGGTAATTATATCTTAGTTGGGATCAAGTACAGGTACTGTTTTATTATTACAGAGAAAAGGGAAATTATTTTTAAAAATTGAATTATTTGCTTATAACACAGTCTAATGGAAGATATTTGGAACTTTCTGGAGAATGGGTCTCCGAAAAAGGGTTCCCAAACCTGTACTGTATATAATGACCTGGATGAATGAGAATCTTCATAGACAATTACAAACTGTCTCACAATATCAATGTCTATATCATACTAAACGTCAGCCCCTTGAAGGCAACTAAAGGGAAAATCGCACAATGAGAGACAAGTACTCAGGTCAAATGAAACAAATGCACAGAAACCATCATGGTTGAGGGAGAAGGGCTAAAGGGAACCAAAGAGCCATTTACAACACAAGACATGCAGTTTTGTTCCATACACTACAGACTCATAGCCAACTCCATAGAGATACTCACAGCTTTGCCCCCAGTGCCCCAGAGAGCTGCAGCAGGAGGAGCCCCACATGGAGGGCCCTTAGCAGCATTGTGTCTGTAGCTCCGTGCTGTCTGTCCTTCTGGGCCCCCAAACGGCACCGTTCTACTTAAACACCCAGCCCACCCACGTTCCAACACAACTCACTGTCACACACAGGGTGAGCAATGACTGCAGAATGGGAAGCGAGTGTTGGACTGGCCGGGTCAAGGTAATGAGTGGGGCCATGGGGGGGGGGAGCGGCCAAAATAAACAGAGCTGTGTTATTGCCCTCCTTGTGTACTAAAGGTTTCTGTGCAGCAGCAATAAGCTGGTACTAACTAGTGATAGGGTTTAAATTGCTAAATGCTGAATTTACACAATTTTGTTTTGAATCATGAAGACCTGTGTATGTATTACTTCAGTTGTTATGATTATCCTCATTATCTTGTTCCTTGTCCAAGTTGCTCCGGCCTTGATTATCTCAGCTAATATTCAAGGCTAAGAGATCATAATAAAGCTTCAGCAGCTAATTAAATAATTTCTGTATTTCTACTAATAATTGCAAGGCATATGTACCCACCCATGATACGTAAGCATATTGGGATGTGTTTTTCTATCTACTATATAAGTAATTTCAAAACAAAATAAATTTGAACTTGTTTGCAATACACATACTGGTTGTATCGTTTGTACAAGTTCCCTGATCAGCGCACATGCGCAGACGATATCAGATGTTTCGCCGACGCACAGATTCAATCGAACCGGTTCGTGACTGCTTAGATATAGTGCAGAGAAGCACAGACGGAGTTAAAGAGATTAACCCTTACAACTAGGGAGAATAGACACAAGATAATAATCTGTAGATAAAGTGCACAAACCTCAACCTGCAAAGTTTCCCCTCTCTGAAAAAGTGAACACAAACTGTGTGTTGGAAATACTTCCCAGCTGTATGTATCTGACTCCTGATACACATTCCAGTTCCCCCTTGGTGTTGATATGGGATCCCCTTGCAGACAGTCCAGTTGGGCACCAAAGATCACAGGTTGTCCTGCCAAGGGTCCAAACATGAGTGTCTAAAAGTATTTTTTTTTCAAAGCAGGAATAGTTAATATGGTTTAATTCTCTGCATCATGGGGTGTTTTCTAAAGTTGAGGAGAGAAAGAACCTCAAGCCCCTATATATGTACTGACCAACAGAATACTCCTTTGTTTGGCCCAGTGTCCATATAACAAGAACAAGACATTGGACCACAGAGGTGGGAAGCACAGCTAGATTGGCCCAGATAATGTAGGCCTAGTGCTGAGTGATTGTGAAGGTTGGGGGTTCAGACCCCCTCATTTTTGCACTAACCAGTGATTTACCCTTACACACCAATGGTAGTCACTTCAGTTAGAGATCAACTACAGTCCAATGTCAGTTATACTATAGAGAAAGGATCTAACATAAAGGTCAATGAAGGGGAACAACCACTTGTCACCAACCATTTATCACTATGTGGGGCAAGTTTATTTAAAAAAACAGA
The DNA here is from genome assembly GCF_000004195.4 of Xenopus tropicalis. Taxonomy (NCBI): domain Eukaryota; kingdom Metazoa; phylum Chordata; class Amphibia; order Anura; family Pipidae; genus Xenopus; species Xenopus tropicalis. The sequence continues at coordinate 7,167,355 of NC_030683.2, read as the reverse complement.
CAATTGGACCAATAAAATGTTCTTAAGCATGAAATAAAGAAGATGGTGCTAAATGATGGTTAAAACTATCCAGATAAGGCATATTGAACTCATAATATCAAATGTAATTATCTTTTAGCTTCCTATTTCTATAAAGTCCTGCATATCAATCAATCAAACCCAAGTTGGGACATAAAAGAAAGACTCAGAGGCCGGTGGGCCGCCCAGGAGTATGGAGGAATCAGCAGGAAATCACTACCAATTTCCATATTTTCACATAAAGTATGTGCAGCAGGACAAACTGGCAATCTGGGCGGCTAAGTGGCAGATGAGGTTTAATGTGGATAAATGTAAGGTCATGCACCTGGGATGTAAAGATATGCCCCCACTTATACCCTTAATGGGACTGAACTAGGCAGCTCAATAAAGCAGAAGGACCTTGGAGCCTTGTAGATAATAAACTTGGCTGTAGCAAGCAATGCCAGGCAGCAGCTGTAGGGCAAACAGGGTATTGAGCTGTATTAAAAGGGGTATAGATTCACAGGAGGGGGGTTATTCTTCCCCTTTATAGAGTGCTGGTAAGGCCCCATCTAGAATATGCTGTTCAGTTTTGGTCTCCAGTGCTCAAAGAGGACATTATTGAGTTAGAGAGGGTCCAGAGAAGGGCAACTAATCTGGTAAAGGGCATGGAAAGTCTCAGTTATGGGGAAAGTTAAGGGTTGGGTGGTATTTAGCAAGTGAGAGAATACAGGGGTAGGGGCGATAGCTCTTAGTAGAAGCTGATTCAGGGACTGGTCCCATTGACATCTTGTAGTCAGACAAATTAATGAGGCTTCAGATGGGGTTTTTGCCTTTCTCTGGATCAACTAGCAGTTAGGCAGGTTATACTGTATATAGAAAAATAAGTTTGAACTTGATGGACTTGTGTCTTTTTTCAACCTAACTTACTATGTTACTATGTTTATATGTAAATAAATCACAATTTTGAAGTATGAAACCCTTAAAAAAAGATGTGCATGCAGAGTGCAGTAACTATGTTTAAACCCAAACTAAGAGTCAGGCTTAGTCAGGTCTTTTAAATCAGATGTATCATTTTGTTCTTAATATGTTGATGCCACATGGTCATGACTGAAACCACATGTTCATCCTACTGGTTCTGACTCATCGGATATCTGTAGATTTCTCAATGATACTCCTACAGTATTGCATCAAATGCCGCCTTGAGTTGGGTTGGTTCCATGTGTAGCATCATGTCCCTTCCCATCAACAAGTCTTTAACTTTCATTCTTTTAACCCCAAATACTAACAAAACAATGTTGTTCTGCCAGTGCTTCCCCAACATGTCTGTTCCCCATTGCAATAGGGGCACGTGGGGGAGTCTTACCCAAAAACATAACAGTCTACAAACTGGGACTGGGATCATCACCGTGATTCCCAGGAAAGGTCCTGGCAATAAAACAGTAAGAAGCCAATGAGAGCAGCTGGAGGCCAAAACAATGGAAACCAATAACAGTTGCTGCCACACAGGTGTTGTACTTGGATTAACTAAGGAGTTACTGTCACAACAAGCCTTGGGCCATGAACAAACTTCATCTGCATTGTGAGAAACACTGTTTGTTTGGACACCTGTAAGTGAGCTAGGGTGATGAAGGCTTTCCACTTTGTTAATTAACCTCTTGCTGTGCTTATAAACAAGAAAATGGGCAGTGACTTTGGTGTGTGGGTAGGGTGAGTGCTGGGAAATGTTTGGAAGGAACTATTTCTCCATTCACGTCACCAATGACAATCCATGAACATCACCATGTATTGACTCTCTATTATACTCACATTATGCGCTTTAGGGCGAAGACACATGGAGCTACTAGAAGCAGCTACATGTCATAGCTACTAAAACAGACAATGCTGATCATTAACTTATAACTGTCTCTACGTGTGTTTAGCAGAGGCAATTCTCAGTATTTTCTATGGCAGGGGATTTTCTGGAGTTTAGTAGCCACAACAAGTAGCTGCTATGAAGTAGCTCCATGTGTTCCATAGTAGTAGCTCCATATTCTTGTAGTTGAAGGCAAAAAACAGTGACCAAAGCCTCGGGTCAACACATTATGATACACACTAATACTAGTAACCTTGTATGATGTTGGTAAACATTTTTTCTGTGTGTGTTTGTTCATTTACACTAGAGGAGTTGAAGAGCAGCAGAAGTACCATAGGGTTGAAGAGCAGCACAAGTACCATAGGGTTGAGGAGCAGCACAAGTACCATAGGGTTGAGGAGCAGCACAAGTACCATAGGGTTGAGGAGCAGCACAAGTACCATAGGGTTGAGGAGCAACACAAGTACCATAGGGTTGAGGAGCAGCACAAGTACCATAGGTTGAGGAGCAGCACAAGTACCATAGGGTTGAGGAGCAACACAAGTACCATAGGGTTGAAGAGCAGCACAAGTACCTTAACCTCTATCAGGGTTGAGGAGCAGCACAAGTACCATAGGGTTGAGGAGCAACACAAGTACCAATGGGTTGAAGAGCAGCATAAGTGCCATAGGGTTGAGGAGCAGCACAAGTACCATAGGGTTGAGGAGCAGCACAAGTACCATAGGGTTGAGGAGCAGCACAAGTGCCATAGGGTTGTGGAGCAGCACAAGTACCATAGGGTTGAGGAGCAGCACACGTTCCATAGGGTTGAAGAGCAGCACAAGTACCATAGGGTTGAGAAGCGGCACAAGTACCATAGGGTTGAAGAGCAGCACAAGTACCATAGGGTTGAGAAGCGGCACAAGTACCATAGGGTTGAGGAGCAGCACAAGTACCATAGGGTTGAGGAGCAGCACAAGTACCATAGGGTTGAGGAGCAGCACAACTAGAAGAAATTCATTCCATGTCTGCAATACCTATAAGCCAAGATAAAAATGGACCCACACTTAAAGCAGTGATCCCCCAACCAGTAGCTTGCGAGCACCATGTTGCTCACTAACCCATTGGATGTTGCTCCAAGTGGTCTCAAAGCAGGTTGTTATTTTTGAATTCCTGGCTCGGAGGCAAGTTTTGGTTGCATAAGTCTTGGGTGTTCTGCCAAACAGAGCCTCCTCAATATTATTAGTCCACATAGGGGCAATCACAGCCCATATTTTGCACTCCTATGAACCCTTTACATGCCTGTGTTGCTCACCAACTCTTTTTATATTTAATTGTGGTCCATGAGTAAAAAAAGGTTGGGGATACCTAACCTAAAGGATCTCTTCATGTGTTCATGATGCCAAATGATTGTATCGTTGCCCTTTTTTGTTACCCAAGTAGCCTGAGAGCCACAGGAGACTGTATAAAGCCATAGTATGAGGACACTATCCATGGCTTTATGCACTGGTCTGATTGAACCCTATACAGACATCAAAATGTGCTTCTCACAGTGGTGGAGAATGTCAATGTTTATGGCAGATTCATTATTAGGATATTATGAATGAATGCAACCAAGAGTGCTTATTTGTATGTGTGCAGCTTCTGTTTGTCGGTCAGAGTGGGACATTGGCTTCACACACCTCTAGGAATTGTCATGTACCAGGGTCCTCTAGACCAGGGATCCCCAACCTTTTTTACCTGTGAGCCACATTTAAATGTAAAAAGCGTTGAAGAGCAACACAAGCATGAAACATGTTCCTGGAGTTATAAATAGGGGCTCTGATTTGTGATTTGGTAGCCCCTATGTGGACTGGCAGCCTACACGAGGCTCTGTTTGGCAGTACATCTTGGGATTTATGCAACCAAATTTCCATAATTCAAAAATAATCCCCTGCTTTGAGGCCACTGGGAGCAACATCCCAGCGCTCTCTTGTGGTTGGAGATCACTGCTGTAGACCCTAGATTTTGTCTAATTGTCATCATAGGGCATCTGTACCCGGATTGTGAACTACATTGGGGTCTACTGAGAAATATCATCTCATTCTAGTGAGACAGAAGGAACTTTGCTCAGAAGATCTATTATGGATACCTTCAGGACTTTGCTCAGAAGATCTATTATGTATACCTTAAAAAAATATATCATCAGACCAGAAAATCCCCTGCCATAGACAACACTGAGAATTGCCTCTGCTAAACACACGTAGGGACAATTATCCGTAAATGATCAGCATCGTCTGCTTCTGTAGCCATGACATGTAGCTGCTACTAGTAGCTCTGTGTGTCTTCATCCTTAATGCTGAGGGCTATTTGCTCCTGATAAGCAGTTTACAATATGGGTATCCAATGTAATCTTTCTGAGGGACAAAAACAAATTGGGCACTTTTGAAGACCAAATTGGACTTATTGACCCGAGGTTGGACGACAGACATGTTGACTGGTACTGCTCTGTAATATATGCCCTTTAAATTGTAATCTCTTTTAAGCAGAGCCCCCTGATCCCATTTTTAATCTGTAATCCTTGTTTGCACTCATGGGGGCAATAATTTTACAAATAAATTAAAATATTTAAGTATTGTTACAGCAGCCAGTGAGCAGGTAGCATTTACTGGTCATCAGCTTGGTTGCTATGGGTAACAAGACCTGGGTAAAGGAGAAGGAAAGGTAAAAATCACTGGGGGTACCAAATGTTAGGCACCCCCCACTCTGTTGCACACACCCGACCGGGGTTTAAGGTGAGCAATAACAATCACTGGGGGTGCCGAACACTTTGTCATTGTGACTTTCCTTCTCCTTTAAAACATCAGCATCACAAATGCAAATGTTTAAATCCCTTAATATACAGCGCTCTCTTGTGGTCATCAATAGAAACATCTGTCTCTTTTACTATAAGTGGGTACAAACCCAATGTATGCCGACGGTCGCCACTGGGTCTTGCTGCTTTAGTAACAGAATGAATACGTAACCAACAGACAGTTTATATTATGTTAAGTGGCCTATTAAAGAATCTCCCCAAACTGGAATATATATATCAGTAAATATTGCCCTTTTACATCCTTTCCCTTGAGCCGCCATTTAGTGATGGGCTGTGTGCCCCCTCAGAGATCAGCTGACAGGAAGTGATGCAGCTCTAACTGTAACAGGAAGTAGTGTGGGGGCAAAAGGCAGAACTCTGCCCATTCATTGGCTGATGGGGCCTAGCATGTATGTGTGCCTTGGCTTGTTTGTGTGCACTGTGACTCCTATGATCCCAGGGGGCGGCCCTTAGTACTTAAAATGGCAGTTTCCTATTTAGGATTACCCAATGGCACATACTGCTAAACAAGTATATTTATATGAAAATGGTTTATTTAGATGAAGCGGGGTTTTACATATGAGCTGTTTATGCAATATATTTTATATGGGGGTATAGTTTTCCTTTAATAGTATGGGCCTGTGATTACTAATGGCTCTGGTTAATGACTAGCAGCACGGTTATGACACAAAACAAAGAAAGCACCACAAATGTTGTACAGGTTTGAGATCCTTTATCCGGAAACCCATTAACCAGAAGTATGGAAAGGCCATCTCCCACAGACTCCATTTTAAGGAAATAATTCCAATTTCTAAAAATCATTCCCTTTTTCTCTGTAATAATAAAACAGTACCTGTACTTGATCCCAACTAAGATATAATTACCCCTTATTGGGGCAGAACAGCCCTATTGGGTTTATTTCATGGTTAAATGATTCCCTTTTCTCTGTAATAATAAAACAGTACCTGTACTTGATCCCAACTAAGATATAATTACCCCTTATTGGGGCAGAACAGCCCTATTGGGTTTATTTCATGGTTAAATGATTCCCTTTTCTCTGTAATAATAAAACAGTACCTGTACTTGATCCCAACTAAGATATAATTACCCCTTATTGGGGGCAGAACAGCCCTATTGGGTTTATTTCATGGTTAAATGATTCCCTTTTCTCTGTAATAATAAAACAGTACCTGTACTTGATCCCAACTAAGATATAATTACCCCTTATTGGGGCAGAACAGCCCTATTGGGTTTATTTCATGGTTAAATGATTCCCTTTTCTCTGTAATAATAAAACAGTACCTGTACTTGATCCCAACTAAGATATAATTACCCCTTATTGGGGCAGAACAGCCCTATTGGGTTTATTTAATGGTTAAATGATTCCCTTTTCTCTGTAATAATAAAACAGTACCTGTACTTGATCCCAACTAAGATATAATTACCCCTTATCGGTGTCAAGAATGCTTCTTGCCACAGTTTTGCAAAGAAATCCGCCGCTGGGAAATGCCTGGTGGGAAAATGATTTCCTATTTACTTTCCCTAGAGGGAGGGGAGGCTTTGCAGATGGAGGAAGGCACTATTCCCTATTCCCTCACTTTATCTACAGATTATATGAACTGATTATTGTGTAAAATCCTTATCTTGTGCCTATTCTCCCTAGTTAGTACAGGTATGGGACCTGTTATCCAGAATGCTCAGGACCTAGGGTTTTCTGGATAAGGGATCTTTCCGTAATTTGGATCTCCATAACTTAAATTTGCTAAAAATCATGTAAATATTGAATAAATCCAGTTGGATTTTTTTGCCTCCAGTAAGGATTCATTATATCTTAGTTGGGATCAAGTACAGGTACTGTTTTATTATTACAGAGAAAAGGGAATCATTTAACCATTAAATAAACCCAATAGGGCTGTTCTGCCCCCAATAAGGGGTAATTATATCTTAGTTGGGATCAAGTACAGGTACTGTTTTATTATTACAGAGAAAAGGGAATCATTTAACCATTAAATAAACCCAATAGGGCTGTTCTGCCCCCAATAAGGGGTAATTATATCTTAGTTGGGATCAAGTACAGGTACTGTTTTATTATTACAGAGAAAAGGGAATCATTTAACCATTAAATAAACCCAATAGGGCTGTTCTGCCCCCAATAAGGGGTAATTATATCTTAGTTGGGATCAAGTACAGGTACTGTTTTATTATTACAGAGAAAAGGGAATCATTTAACCATTAAATAAACCCAATAGGGCTGTTCTGCCCCAATAAGGGGTAATTATATCTTAGTTGGGATCAAGTACAGGTACTGTTTTATTATTACAGAGAAAAGGGAATCATTTAACCATTAAATAAACCCAATAGGGCTGTTCTGCCCCCAATAAGGGGTAATTATATCTTAGTTGGGATCAAGTACAGGTACTGTTTTATTATTACAGAGAAAAGGGAATCATTTAACCATTAAATAAACCCAATAGGGCTGTTCTGCCCCCAATAAGGGGTAATTATATCTTAGTTGGGATCAAGTACAGGTACTGTTTTATTATTACAGAGAAAAGGGAATCATTTTTTAAAATTAGAATTATTTGCTTATAATGGAGTCTATGGGAGATGGTCTTTCCGTAATTCGGAACTTTCTGGATAACGGATTTTCGGATAAGAGATCCCATACCTGTACCAGCTTATTGTGCTGCACAGATACCTTTAGTACACAAGGAGGGCAATAACACAGCTCTGTTTATTTTGGCCGCTCCCCCCCCCCATGTCCCCACTCATTACCTTGACCCGGCCAGTCCAACACTCGCTTCCCATTCTGCAGTCATTGCTCACCCTGTGTGTGACAGTGAGTTGTGTTGGAACGTGGGTGGGCTGGGTGTTTAAGTAGAACGGTGCCGTTTGGGGGCCCAGAAGGACAGACAGCACGGAGCTACAGACACAATGCTGCTAAGGGCCCTCCATGTGGGGCTCCTCCTGCTGCAGCTCTCTGGGGCACTGGGGGCAAAGCTGTGAGTATCTCTATGGAGTTGGCTATGAGTCTGTAGTGTATGGAACAAAACTGCATGTCTTGTGTTGTAAATGGCTCTTTGGTTCCCAATGTGATATACAATGTATTGCACCTTTCTGCACTGTTAGTCTGTATCTGGGTACTGTATGTATATGTAATGATGCTTTGTGTGCACTGTACCTGAGGGAGAAGGGGCTCATGGGAAACCCATCAGTTAATAGAGCTTCTCCGGCAGAATCCTGCATTGTAATCTGTTTTTCCCATGGGGCTAGCCATATTCTTCATGTGACCTGTGCTCTGATAAACTTCAGTCTCACTTTACTGCTGCGATGCAAGTTGGAGTGATATCCCCCCCTCACCCCCAGCAGCCAATCAGCAGAACAATGGGAAGGGAGCAAGATAGCAGCTCCCAGTAGGTATCAGAATAGCACTCAATAGTAAGAAATCAAAGTCCGGCTTGGGACTCCTCCAGTTACATGGGAGTAGGAGAAACAATAGGTTAGCTGAAAGCAGTTCTAATGTGTAGCGCTGGCTGAAAGCTCAGACTCAGGCACAAGGCACTGAGATGGCGCCTACACACCAATATTGCAGCTACAAATACATTTGTTGGTACAAGAATAAAAGGTTTAATGGCAGAGGGAATTATTTGCTGTGTAACAGTGTCATTTAGAAATAAAAAGTGCCCCATAAAATCCTGACAGAATCCCTATAACTTCTGACCCTCCCACAGGCAATATGCAGTCATCTTCCCCTCAGAGATGGTCTCCCCCCATTCGGAACAAGCCTGTGTGCACCTGGAGGGGGCAGATGGAGGCAGCAGGATACAGATCACCCTGGAGATGGGCAAACGTAACACAACGGTGCTGGAGAAGGCATCAGAGCAGAAATCCTACTTCAGCTGTGTTACATTTGAGGTACTCTGCATGGAATGGCAGCCCATATACTGCAAAGCAAAGTCCATGACACCAGCTTTAGTTAGCCTTTACACTTCCCCAGTCCTTGGTGCATGTGTTGCTGTGCCAGAACGAGGTACAGATGCAGCCAAGCCCCTTTACCATGTCGGCAAGTTATGTCTTTTCCAGTTAACACAGGGGAGGAACAAAATTCACAACCAGGTGGCGCAGAGTCTATGGCGTTATCTATTCTGTTTTGCTGGCAAGTCTTTGCACTCTAGCACCATCTAATGGCAGGATTTAACACTCAAAAAATGGTGTCTGGACATGGTGAGACAGAATGTGAAAACTTGCCGGCTGCATCTGTGTGTCCTGCCTGTCGGGGCTAAATGATCTGTGATTTATGATTAAAGCCATCATTGGGGGCTCCCTGTAACAGCGCTACAGCGTCGGCCCATTATAGGCATCTTGCAATCAGTCTTTTGCTCATCCTGAACATTTGCTTTGTACAGAAGATTTTGGTATATTTTTCACTTGATAAAGAGCCAGAAGTTGTGCAAATGTCTGTTTGTCCATCTCTTACTACGTGGGTGAGGATCAGGGGGCACTCAGGGGTAAATATTTTTGAAGTGTGTTCTTTGGAAGAGGCATTTAGTGAATCAGTTATGAACCCTCACTACAGGAAAGTAAATACCAGTTCACTAAACTGTGTCACAGAATCTTTATATGTGGAAATGCTTTGGTAATAGGGGCTCTTTTTGGTTTATTTTAGAGGCAAATATTTGTGTTTTGCTATTTTTTATGTTGTGACCTAAGCACCACCTTTTTTGGGGGCTTTCCAGGCTCTATGTGTATTTTAAAACTAGAGTAGTGCCCCTGGTCTTTATTTTTGGTTTAGTAAATCTTAAGGTAACTTTATACCGGTATGGGACCTATTATCCAGAATTCTCAGGCTTTTGAAAAGGTTTCTTTTTGTAATTTGGATCTCTATATCTTGTCTACTAAAAAATGTAAACAAAAATTAAACCCAATAGGGCTGTTCTGCCCCAATAAGGGGTAATTATATCTTAGTTGGGATCAAGTACAGGTACTGTTTTATTATTACAGAGAAAAGGGAATCATTTAACCATTAAATAAACCCAATAGGGCTGTTCTGCCCCCAATAAGGGGTAATTATATCTTAGTTGGGATCAAGTACAGGTACTCTTTTATTATTACAGAGAAAAGGGAATCATTTAACCATTAAATAAACCCAATAGGGCTGTTCTGCCCCCAATAAGGGGTAATTATATCTTAGTTGGGATCAAGTACAGGTACTGTTTTATTATTACAGAGAAAAGGGAATCATTTAACCATTAAATAAACCCAATAGGGCTGTTTTGCCCCCAATAAGGGGTAATTATATCTTAGTTGGGATCAAGTACAGGTACTGTTTTATTATTACAGAGAAAAGGGAATCATTTAACCATTAAATAAACCCAATAGGGCTGTTCTGCCCCCAATAAGGGGTAATTATATCTTAGTTGGGATCAAGTACAGGTACTGTTTATTATTACAGAGAAAAGGGAATCATTTAACCATTAAATAAACCCAATAGGGCTGTTTTGCCCCCAATAAGGGGTAATTATATCTTAGTTGGGATCAAGTACAGGTACTGTACTGTGTCTCTTCATGACCATTAATGCTGAGGGTAAAATCTTGAATTTTTGCCAATGCCAATCTTGTCTGTGGTTGGCATAGACAATCCCCTCCATAAATATGTGGTTCAGGGTCCAGTCTTTCCCCTTTGTTACGTATTTTTGGCCAAATGCATCCAAATTGTGCAACTTTCCCTTTGCACTTGCTTCCTAAATGCGCCTGATACTTTTAACCTCTCGTTATCTTTCTAGAAGATGGGATTTAGTATAGAAAGTTTAATAATAACAGCAATTTAATCCCATTTGTCTAATTCAGGTGCCGCCTCCCTCTGATGGGAATGAAGAAGTGGCCACCATGCAGGTTGCCATTGAGAGTGGAGGGGAGACAATAAGCAACAGCAGTAAAGTTCTGGTGAAGAGAGCAAGAACCAGTGTTTTTGTTCAGACGGACAAAGCTGTATACAAACCAGGCCAGACAGGTAACCTACCATGGGGGGAGATTCCTACAGACTATTGTTGGGCTTACTGGAATACATAGCCATGAGTAACTAAATATTGTCTTTGTATTTATCTGATTCTCTCTTACCCTTGTCCACCAATCACACACTCAATATGGTGCCCACTTCATGTATCCAGGCACGGTTACCGGTAAATTTGGTTTCACTACAATTCCTTTGCTTCATAAGATTCCAACAGGACATAACAGCCTTCTTAATGGATATGAAATCCATGGACATTCTAGCCAAGAGTCACAACAGGTCACTTTCATTCTAAATGTCACAAAATATTATCTCTGAAAAGGCTTCTGGGCTCAGAGTTGGCCCAATATCTTACCCATCTATTGGCACGGTGCAATATGGCGGATCTCTATATAACTTCATACTCGCTATGATCTGCATTTTGTGAGCAGAGTGAGCTAAAGGGTAACTATCATGAATACAACAGGTTAATAGGTAGTTGGAAATGATAAAACACACATTTTCTAACTCCATCTTTGTCTGTTGTAACTGCAACTACTGCACAAAGCACAAGGGAGCCAGCGGCAATGCGGCCATTTTGTTGTCGTTTGATGGAACCAAGTTCAATTCAACAAATGTGAAGCTTGGATGGAAATTCATCTTTAGGAGGAAACTGATCCCAAACACAAGACAAAATGACATAAAAGAAATGTGGGCAGAGATTTATTTTGACATTTTCTTTGCAGTGAGATTCCGAGTGGTTTCCCTTAAAGAAAACCTCCAACCAGGAAAAAGTCTGGTAAGAACAGGATTAATAGTGACCTAAAGATCCGGTAACAACTGCACTCAAAGAGGTAATAGTGGGAGTGGCAGGCAGTGCAGGTAATAGTGGGAGTGGCAGGCAGTGCAGGTAATAGTGGGATTGGCAGGCAGTGCAGGTAATAGTGGGAGTGGCAGGCCAGTGCAGGTAATAGTGGGAGTGGCAGGCAGTGCAGGTAATAGTGGGAGTGGCAGGCAGTGCAGGTAATAGTGGGAGTGGCAGGCAGTGCAGGTAATAGTGGGAGTGGCAGGCAGTGCAGGTAATAGTGGGAGTGGCAGGCAGTGCAGGTAATAGTGGGAGTGGCAGGCAGTGTAGGTAATAGTGGAGTGGCAGGCAGTACAGGTAATAGTGGGAGGGGCAGGCAGTGCAGGTTATAGTGGGAGGGGCAGGCAGTGCAGGTTTTAGTGGGAGGGCAGGCAGTGCACATAGTAGTGGGGGCAGGCAGTGCAGGTAATAGTGGGAGGGGCAGGCAGTGCAGGTAATAGTGGGAGGGGCAGGCAGTGCAGGTAATAGTGGGAGGGGTAGGCAGTGCAGGTAATAGTGGGAGAGGCAGGCAGTGCAGGTTATAGTGGGAGGGGCAGGCAGTGCAGGTAATAGTGGGAGGGGCAGGCAGTGCAGGTAATAGTGGGAGGGGCAGACAGTGCAGGTAATAGTGGGAGGGGCAGGCAGTGCAGGTAATAGTGGGAGGGGCAGGCAGTGCAGGTAATAGTGGGAGGGGCAGGCAGTACAGGTAATAGTGGGAGTGGCAGGCAGTACAGGTAATAGTGGGAGGGGCAGGCAGTGCAGGTAATAGTGGGGAGGGGCAGGGCAGTGCAGGTAATAGTGGGAGGGGCAGGCAGTGCAGGTAATAGTGGGAGGGGCAGGCAGTGCAGGTAATAGTGGGAGGGGCAGGCAGTGCAGGTAATAGTGGGAGGGGCAGGCAGTGCAGGTAATAGTGGGAGGGGCAGGCAGTACAGGTAACAGTGAGTCACAGACTGTGCAGGTCACAAAAACACTGGAAATATTAGTTATTGAAGAATAATTGTAATATGCTCTTTTTTTTCTCTTTCTTGCAGTTGCCAGCCATCACATTACAGGTATGCACAATACAATACATACTGGGCTAGTGGCACATAGGGCTGTATATCTGGCTGCAGATCCAGATCCTTACAAGGACAGACACATTGTCAGCCTGTGAGCACACAAGGAGGGAATTTGGGTGTGAAGATTCATATTTGTACATTCCCTTCCTGTAGTCCATTCCATGTATGAGCGCACTTGTAAGAAGGATGGAAGCGGATCAGCTTTTCCCTGCCTGCATTTTGGGGCATGTTTTGTATGGATGATAGCTACAGTTCATGTACAAGAACCCACACAATACATCCAAGTGGCGCCCATATTGATACTGCACCAACCCACACACAATTTGCCCCTAGCTCTCTTGGAGCAAAAATACTAGAAACTTGAAAACACTGGATTGTAGGAAGAAACGCAAAAAATTGCAGTGGTTTTTGAACTCTGCACCTTCTCACTCCTAGTAATCAAGGCCAACAATGGTAAATGCCAGAGAAATTAAAATTTACCTAAGGAAAAGGTCAGGAGAAATGACTGATTTTAATATATGAATAATTTAAATTAAAATAATTTATTATAATCAATAAATATGACCCTAGTTGAGGTTCTCAGGTAAACACGTGCCCCACTCATGGTGCTGGAGATGATCATCTCTTGTCCGAGTTCCATGTTTGCAGTGAGACCAGACGTTGGGGCCAGTTAGTAGACGTACGTTACAGTAGACACTGCCCTTACATGAATGAGGTGCTACATGAAAGTGGCTTCTACAAAGACTAGAGATGAATGATGATTTGCTGTTCCCTCAAGGACCCAGGGAAGAACCGTATTGGCCAGTGGCTGAACGTGAGTCTCCAGCAAGGAATCGCTGAGCTCTCACTGCCCCTCTCTTCCGAGCCCTCATTAGGAGAATATTCCATTCGTGTAAAGGACACTGTCCATGGCTTCAGTGTGGAAGAATACGGTAAGGACCAGCCCAACCTTATCTCACATACAATTTTACTTTATTCTCACGGTTATACCATTTATTTCCACAGTTCTGCCCAGATTTGAGGTCACACTCAACTCCCAAGAGTTATTGCATTTAACTCTGACCAATCCCTGTTAAGATCTGTGCCAGGTGAGATCTGGGGAAATTCTTGGATTGCCCAATACACTCACAGCTGGGAAATTCAACATAGTTTGCTTCCTTTGCAGAAACCGCCCTAAACTGTATTCAAGCTTACTAACAATATACTGTATATACAGTAATAAAGTGTCCGCCTAAGTGTGGCTGGGGAAAGAAAGCCATGGATATAATGCAAAGAAGAATGAGAACTATTGTCTTCACAGTCACTCACTCTTTTTCCACTGGTACCTGGGACACCATGTATCCTAATTTTCATCAGAATTAGCCTATAGGACATTCCCAGCATCCCCTACTAACCTCTACTAGAGAAAGTCCAGTTTTAAATGAAACCAGACCTGATTTAATAACTGGAATATTTATGGGCAGCGCCACAAGTAGCCCCACCCAATTCAAGCTCTTGCCATATTTAAAGTTAATGACTTCTAGTAAGATAGGGGCAGTGCCAAGGTATGAGTAATATCTGGATGCAAAATTCACAAGGAGTCTGTTTCCTAGATATTGAGATATTTATGCATTCTTTTAAAAGGATAGTTGGACTTTATTGTGAAAGGGTTTTGTGTTTCTTCCTGCAGGTACACTTATGGGAAACCAGTGCAGGGAACCTATAAGGTCAAGGTGTGCGGGAAGTTTTACAGATACTCATGGTGGGTACGGCAACAAGATCTGTGTGCTGATTTCAGTGGGAAGGTGAGGAAACATGCAGCGGATGTTATTATATTATATATATTATTATATTATTATATTATATGGAAAGAATATGTTCTAGTCAGGGGGTCAGGGGATGTTGGAGACACTTATGACCAGTAAGTTCTGGTGTTAGGCCAGAAAGTGAAGCTAGTTTGATGGACCCTAGCGTTGTCTTCATGGGAATTTGAAAATAAGAAGCATTTGTAATAATTATTGGCACACCCAGAGGGGTTCCCATGTTATGGCCTAGTCATGTTGCATGTGGGGTATGTGACCGAGAAACATATTTCTGTTGGGGCCATCAGGACCTCTTCTTATGCCCCTAACTGTAGTTTTCTCATAGTTGGAGGATGGTTGCTCTTATCAAGTTAGGGGCCTAATGTTCCTGCCAAGGGCAGTGCTCCTCTTATTTAACTCAGTACCCTGAAGTATTTGGGATCTGAGATCTTTGCCATGACATTGGCCGCACTGACCCTCTGGCTAGTGATGAGCGAATCTGTCCCCGAAAAATTCGCAAATCTTTCAAAAGATTTGAGAAATGGCGAAAATGACGCACATCAAAAAATAATTGTTATCCGCGACAATTCTTTTGATGCACAACGATTATTTTAACGCCCACGACAATTCTTTTGACGCGGGCAACAATTTTTGGACACACGCCAAATTTTTCTACGGCAAATTTTCTCATCCATTTTGCAAAACAATCCGCCAATGGCAAGACACAGAAATTTGCGGCGAATCCATGCCTGGCGAAACATTTCGCCCATCACTACTTCTGGCCCTTCCTGCACCATTGAAACCATCACCCCAATATACTTTACTCCCCCTTAAATACAGACACAAACCTACTGGGGTTGAAAATGCTCAATATTACCCTTAGGAAAATATATTTATGGTCCCTGAGGGAAAAACTTGAAAAGGTCACATTGTTGGCAGTTTTAGCAGACCAGCCTGTATATGGCTTACAGGGAAATACAACTTGTCCTTAATCCAGTTTCTCTCCCTCAGCTGAATCAGTCCGGCTGCTCCATGTTGGATGTGAAGCCTTCTAACCTCAGTCTTCAGTTGAGAAGTTATGTGAAGAGAGTGGAGGGGACGGGCTCAGTTACAGAAGACAGGACAGGTGAGAGCCACACTGGGCCCATGGAACTCCCAAGCAGAACAAGTTTCATTTTTCAAATTCTTAATTAAACATCTATCTTGATTTTATGGTATTTTTACCAGTGATGAGCGAATCTGTCCCATTTCACTTTGCAGGAAAATTCTCGAAATGCAAATTTTGTCACGTTAAACGTGTGACACTTAGCAGGGCCAATAAGAGAGAAGTGGGGGCTATTTTACACAGGTTAAACTGGGAGAGACAATCTGATTAAATATCTTGCCCCAAATGCTCTGAAGAACTAACACAAAGCAAGTTTAACATGGAGAGTTTAACTCTCTCTCTCACAGGAATTGAGTTTTCTGCATCTGGTGAATCCAAAATCTCAACCCAACTCATCAGTCTGACCTTCCTGGATGCTGACGATGCTTATAAGCCTGGGATTCCCTACAGCGGGACAGTAAGACTCTCGTTTTTATATTCAGCATAAATCATTTCAGGCAGAATGTGACGTATCAGGGTTTATTGGGTGTGCCTGGTGTGGATTGGGGGAATCACATAGAACACCCCAATATTTATCCTCACATGTTAGAAGGTCTGTTATATGGGCTCTGAGAAGCAAACATTTTGTGGGTAAGTTCTATATAGAAGACTTAACGTTACACCTTGCCGCCCTACAGGTGAGGGTGGTAGATGTAGATGACTCCCCCATCCCAAACCAGCCAGTGTATCTCACCAGCGGAGACGGAAAGGTGAACCAGACCTTGGAGACAGATCAGAAAGGACTCGCTCCCTTCAAGCTGGAGAACACAGCAGAGTGGAAGGCAGAGATGTACCTGCAGGTATGTACGGCGCAGTGCAACGGTAATGTCGGTTTGTTCATGAGAAGGAAGGAACTTGCAAAAAAATAAGTTTTATTTTGTGGTAGAATGAAAACCAATCAATACCCTGTACCCTGGTGGTTTTGGACTGGGGAGGAAGCTTTAAAAAACATGGGGAGAAAATGAAGTTTCAGCCTAGACAATATGCCCAGATCTCCCTCTTGCTGCTTGTGCCAGTGCCCCTAACAAGTAGCGCAACTAGAAAGCAAGAATGATTATCCAAGGAAACCCTTATGTTTGTCTAGTTGTGTTTTATTTTGTTCCCTCCACAGGCCAAGACTCCTACAGACAGTTCAGCAAATCTTAGACTCAAATGCTTCTATTCCCGCAGCAAGAGTTTCCTAAAGCTCCACGCCCAGAAGGGGGAGCTGCCATGTCAGGGGCAACAAGAGGTCCGGGTGGAATATCTTATCAAGGGCACTGAGCTGGGAGAGGGGGCAAAGCACATGGAGTTACACTACCTGGTAATGAGCACGGCTATGGTGTTGCCACTAACGCATTATTTTAAACAAGTGAGGATTAAATAAGGTGCATGGGATACAGATGGAGCAAACTTTATTCATGTATTCCTGCACAAAATCTATTCATTTAATTATATTTTTAATGGCACATTTCTGAGTGTTTTGAATGTTTGGCATTTTTGTGGATGCAAAATGGGGCCTATATTTATGCCTTACCCCTTGCCCTCTCCACTATTGTAATATATGACTTGGGTTGTGTTTGATACTGAAATTCCTCCATTAATAGTCTGACACATCAGGGCCACCATATTTGTTACCACTGATTTTCCAATAGGATTATAGGAAAGGTATCAGAGATGGTCTCTCAGAGGTATAATATATTGCTGTTGGTTGGTCGCCTCATTATGTTCTCCTTATGGCTGTCTGTGCCAAATAATACTACTGAGCTGTGTCTCTGTGTATATCCATGATGAGAACTGAGTTTATTTGCAAGAAAATCTGTAGTAACCTGTGTAACTTTGGTTTGGTTTGTTTAAATACAATGTCATAGGTGATTTCCATGTTTTATGCCAGAGATCCCCAACCAGTGACTTGGGGACAACATGTTGCTCACCACCCCCTTGGATGTTGCTGCCATTTTTATATTTCTGGCCTGGATGCAAGTTTTGGAAGCCCAGAGACACAGTTTTGCTCCAAGAAAAGCCTTCTGCAGGCCAGCAGTCACATGTGGCTACTAAATAGCCAATCACAGCCCTTATTTGGCATCCCAAAATATTTTTTTCATGCTTGTGTGGCTCCCCAACACTTATTACATCCGAATGTGGCTCACAAGTAAAAAAGGTTGGGGATCCCTGTTTTATGCAGCAGTCTGGAGTTGCCTGGTTTCAGGACATATAAGAGTTGACTGAAGAAGTTCCATCTGGAATGAGGGAATTTCTTTTATTTACTGGATACATTACAGTCTGGAATGGGGGTTCCAGGTTTCTTGTTCTGTTTTTCTTTCTTCCTATTAATGGTCCATTACGGTGTCTGTATGTGTCACATTTGCCCTTTATTCCCACTACAGTCATTTCTGAGATGCTCAAAAGAACATTTATAAAATCTATTTTTCAGGCAGTTTCTAAAGGGCAATAAAGGATTCTGGCTCTTTTGAAATCCCAGTAACTAATGGCAGTAAAGGTGAGAGTGTATTTTTGTTTATCTTACCAAATAAAACTCTCCAACACCATTAAACGCCGCAATGTGTTGGGAAATTCTTGTGTTTTCCTTTTTCCATTGCCACTTTGCAAACCCTTGCCCATTCCCTGTACCCTGCCCATTCCCTGTACCCTGCCCCATTCCTGTACCCCTGCCCATTCCCTGTACCCTGCCCATTCCCTGTAACCCTGCCCATTCCTGTACCCTGCCCATTCCCTGTACCCTGCCCATTCCCTGTACCCTGCCCATTCCCTGTACCCTGGCCCATTCCCCTGTACCCTGCCCATTCCTGTACCCTGCCTGGTATATCCATATAGAGCTGATGGGCCCCACTTGGCTCTGAGTCCAACAGTTACTGAAGCTGTCTCTTCTCTCTCTTCCCATTCTCCAGCCCTGAGGGGTGAGGTCTCCATCAAGCTCCATCTCAGCGCCGACGGTCTCTCCGACTCTTCGAGTTCTTACCTACATTTTACTCCCTGGGGGGGAGATGGCGGCAGATTCAGCAACGATCAAGCTACAAAGGTGTTTTAGGAATAAGGTGGGTTATAATAAGAAATATTAATATTCAATGAAAGGCAATTTTAAATGTTATTTGTTAACATTTTTATTTGATTCCTTCCCTTTGTATTCAGTTTCTTAATAATAATAATAATAATAATAATAATAATAATAATAATAATAATAATAATAACATAACAATAATATTCAAAACATACTAATACTAATAATCATAATAATAATCATAATACAAATAACTAAATGTAATTAATATTTAAAAACATAATAATACTACTTATACTACTAACTAATAATACTGCTGCCTACTACAAATAAGTGAAAGAAAAAAAATATTCAAAACATAATAATAAAATTAATAATTGAATATAAATGATATTCAAAACATAATAATAATAATTGGAAAAAAAACAACATTCAAGGAATAATAATAATAATAGTTACATAAAAATAATATTAAAAACATGATAATACTTACAATAATTTAAAAAAAAAGAATATTCAAAACATAATAATAACATTTTTAATTGAATACAAATATAATAATAACAATAATAATAATAATAATAATAATAATAATAATAATATATGTATGTATAACTTTATTTATATAGTGCCACAAGGGTACGAAGCGCTGTACAATCTTACAGAATACAGAATTACACACAGGGAGGATAAGTGATATAATAAATACAATAAATATATATAAATGCACAGGGAGTAAGTGCCATGTAGTATGAGACACAGTAAAGGAAGGAGGTCCCTGCCCCGTAGATCTTAACCTCTAAGTGGTTGGGTAACCATACAGGCACAAACTGGAAGGTAAGAAGGCATCAGGGTATGGGCATTTCCCTTAAGCGCAGGACATGGGCAAAATAATGTTTTAGTGCCCCAGAAGGTAAACAGCTGAGCTTTATCTTATAGTGAAGTGGGTGGATGTTTTCCCCTACAGACGGGATTCAGGGATAGGAGTTCCAGAGGTAAGGAGCAGTTAGATAGAAGGGTTAAGACGAAGGATGAGCGCAGTATGGTGTCGGATGGTGGTAAGGGACGAGCTCTATGAGGGCTGAGAGACGACCAGGAACGTGCAGGCGCCAGACCAGTGGAGGGAATGGAGTGAGAGCAGAGGCGAAGGGGGGATATGAATGTTAGCAGGAGGATTCTGTAAGCTCCTTTGCTGAACAGGCAGCCATGCTAGTGGAGCTTAATTGAGGCTGAGCAGATCCCTCTTAGGAGAGAGCAGGAGGATCCTGGCAGCAGAGTTTAAGATGGATTGGCAGGGGAGAGAGGTGGGAGTCTGGGAGGCCGTTAGTAGGAGATTGCAGTAATCTAAGCGGAGAAAGGATAAGGGCATGGATTAGTGTTTTAGCTGTTACTTGTGAAAGAAAGGGGCGTATTCTTGGCCAATATTGTGGAGGGAAAAAGCGTGCAGAGTTTTGCAGTGTTTATTAATATGGTTAGGAGAAAGGAGAGGGACTGGTCAAAGATAACCCCAAGGCAGCGTGCTGGCATTAACAGGGTTAATGGTGCATGCCATCAATAGCCCCAAAATAAATGAGTGTGCCAAGAAAGGGTTACAATGGTATTTATTCCTACTGTTTGAAGGAACAAGATTACAGGGATAGGGATATTAGGGTTTTCTAGTTTGTGTGGGGCTCTTAACACATTTTGGTTCGGAAGTCAGAGGCTCTGGGTTGTTACGTTTGCTGTAGGAAGTAGGGGGAGTGGACAGGTGACAGGACAGGGGTAATAGTTTTGTTTTAATGGAGAAGGAAGTGTTAAAATATCTGGGTCAGGGTTAAATATGAATGATTTGCCCCCCTGGCCCAGGTATCAGTTGGCTTCTCCCCAGATGAAGTTCTCCCAGGAGCTGATGTTTCCCTACAAGTCCAGGCAGCCGCCGGTCCCTGTGTGGCCTGAGAGTGGTGGAATCAGAGTTGTGGTGTTAATGAAACCTGACAAAGAACTGACGGCCGATAAGGTAAGATGGATTCTTATCGTCACCGCCCATAACCTGAGGGTCAGTACGGCAATGGGATAGGGGTGAGCACTTACAACACACACAAATACCACATGATTTGCCTAATGTAGCTTTCCCAGGGGCGCTGCACAGAGGGAGCAATGTACTTACAGCCTGGGCTAAGGTGAGTGTTATGGTACAGGGCTCTGTGTCACCCTGAATAAAAGGGAGTGCAAGTCTTTTCATGACCGTCATCCATAAGCACCATATTTGCATCCATTTTGGTGCAAACACACTTGTGGCTGAGTTCATGAATTCCCCTTTATCTCTCCCAGTAGTTCCAGTTTAGCCGGAACGTTCCCAAACAGGGGCCAAGCTCGCTGGAAATTGGACAGAGCCTGTGCGGATATGGGGTGTGCCCGGACATTAAATAAGAAGCTGGATCTGTGCCCATTCCCTGGCCCCATGTTTTATAAGTTATTTAGTATCTGTATAAGTGCTTAGGTTTTCAAGGTAAAATCATTGACCAGACCTAAACATTTAGGAACTCCAGATGGGTTTAACCTTGACCAGTTTTGGTGAGTTGGCAATTGCATGTAAATTATATACAATTATATAAAAAGTCTCTCTATATAATTATGGAATATTGGGAGGATGCCGGACACTGCTGAGTAGAACATCACACGGACTTAGCAGCAGCAGTAAATACTCTAGAACGGAGAACAATCGCTTGTAACCTTCCTCTTTCTCTGTGTTTTCTAGATCCGTGGTCTCTTCCCTGAATCCAGAGGCAATGACCATCGCCTTCAGGATGCTGATGATCTATGTGGGGGTCACAGCAGATTTTCCAGACCCTATAGACGATCACGGCGTAACAGAGAGGAAGTTGATGTCTACAGTCTCTTTAAGGTACCAGGCTCTTTTATGTCCTCAGTGTGTAAACCATGGTCAGACTGGGAAACCAGTGAGCCCTGCCAACCCAGACCCAATCCCAACTTAGGCCCTCCGTCCTAACCCCCTAAGAATGCAATGTGGCATGTGTGGGGGGGGTGTAGGTTGGAGGAGACGTGCTGCATGTTAAGGAGTCCGTGACTGAGGGGGCAGCCCCGGTGGGCTCCAGACACCCCAGTCCGACACTGGTGTAAACTTACCCTCCACAGTCAGTTCCTCACATCTCCGTATAGTTGCGCTTGGCGCCAGTCACTCCTTCCTCCATTGTGATCCAAATTGGGCTCCGCTACGCCTATTGATGCACCCAACCCTTGAACTAGCCCCGCCCCCTGACCAGGCAGGAGCCCCAGGGTTTCCTCAGACGCCAATACATACAACACACTTGCGCCTAAAGAACCAGGCACAGACACCCTGCGCACAGCTAATACCAGAACTGATGTTGGTGAACCCCAAAAATGCCAGCAGGCAGACTTTGAGAATATGTGACACAATTCACTGCCTGCCTTGCACCCAAAATAATGGATGCATTCTGGGAAAAACCACTGCATTGTGGGGAAAAAAAGGCCCCCTTATATGTTATATTACTATCAGCTGCTTATTGTCTGTTCCTCTTAATTTTAGGATCTGCGGCTGAAACTAATCACCAGCGCCGAGATTAGGAATCCAGCGGATTGTGCACCATTGTATTACGAAATTTATGATGACAGAATGTATTGTAAGGGCATTATACACATTCTTATGTAACAAGAGTTTAAAGCTACAGGGACACATGGCATGTAACTATAACGTTGTACCCTTGTGGGTTCCACTTACAGACAGGTATTCTTATTCTGTTACATGAGACATCAGTTAATAGAGCTTCTCCAGCAGAATCCTGCATTGTAATCTGTTTTTCCCATGGGGCTAGCCATATTCTTCATTTCCCAGGGTGCCACAGCCATGTGACCTGTGCTCTGATAAACTTCACTCAGACTTTACTGCTGCGCTACAAGTTAGAGTGATATCACCCCCCCCCTCACCCCCAGCAGCCGATCAGCAGAACAATGGGAAGGGAGCAAGATAGCAGCTCCCAGTAGGTATCAGAATAGCACTCAATAGTAAGAAATCCAAGTCCGGCTTGGGACTCCTCCAGTTACATGGGAGTAGGAGAAACAATAGGTTAGCTGAAAGCAGTTCTAATGTGTAGCGCTGGCTGAAAGCTCAGACTCAGGCACACTTTACTGCTGCGCTGCAAGTTTGAGTGATATCCCCCCCCTCACCCCCAGCAGCCGATCAGCAGAACAATGGGAAGGGAGCAAGATAGCAGCTCCCAGTAGGTATCAGAATAGCACTCAATAGTAAGAAATCCAAGTCCGGCTTGGGACTCCTCCAGTTACATGGGAGTAGGAGAAACAATAGGTTAGCTGAAAGCAGTTCTAATGTGTAGCGCTGGCTGAAAGCTCAGACTCAGGCACAAGGCACTGAGATGGCGCCTACACACCAATATTACAGCTACAAATACATTTGTTGGTACAAGAATAAAAGGTTAAATGGCAGAGGGA